>NC_080584.1:55938581-56178900 GCF_029962835.1 Magnolia sinica
CGCCTCCGATGCCCGACTGTCCACAGTCGAAGCATACACCAGAAAAGGGCCGCTGAAGATGGCGGGGCTGATGATGATGAAGAAGCTACTAACTGAACCGCACTGAAATCCTGATCTGCCCCTCCTCCTCTGCTGACGGAGCATGGAACTGCCGGCCGGTGCCCTCCTCTTCCGGTCTCCACCGGAACTCTGCTCTCTGACCTCTGGGTCATAGCCCGATCCTCCTCATAAACCATGTGCCCGATGAACGACCTGGTCAAACGTCTAAACAATGCCCTACCACACGATTGCGAAGGGCAGGACGCAAGCCGGTCACAAAACAGCGAGCCCTCATCTTCTCATCGGTGAGATGAGGAGCAAATCTAGATAAGGCTAAGAAACGGGCCTCATACTGAGATACGTCATATCCCCCTGTACTAGGGTCTCAAACTCGATCGCCCGTTGGATCTGAACCTGCGGGAAAGAATTTCAGGTCGAAACGGACCACGAACTCCTCCCATGTCCAAGCAACCGAGGCCCGACCATCCTAGATACGGATGACCACCAGTGACGGGCCTCACCTCGAAGAAGATATGTCGCAAGGGATACTCTCTGACCCGAGGACATTGAATAGTGTCAAAAATCCTCGCAACCTCGGTGCGCCAAGCCTCGGCGGCAGAAGGTCATGGTCACCACTAAACCTCGGGGATCATGTCCGGAACTCTCGAGCTATCGCACTAGCACGCGGTAAGTCAGACTGCCCAGAACCTGTAGGCTGACGAGTCTGCAATGCGGTGGCAACAAGTTGCACAACTTCTGGAAATGCTCGGCTCCTATAGGTACGTCGGAAAGGGGGTGGCACTTGCCTCAGGTGGAGGCACGGGGGCGGCCGGCGGAGCAGGAGCCTCCGAAATCGGAACAGGCTGAGTAAGGGGAATAGGTGGGGGAACCGACGCAACTCAACTGGAGGAACAGGCCGGATCGGGACCTCAGGAATCGGATCCTCAACAACGGGAGCCGGATGTGCTCGAGTAGAAGGGGTAACTCGGGCACCTCGTCCACGTGCACCACGACCACGGGTGCCACGACCACGGGAGCCACGTCCACGCGGCATCGTCTACAAAATAATGACGACTCAAGGAATCAAGACAATTACAGGCTCAATACGGAGCGAAATGAAGGATCTCGGGACACTACTTGTCCCATGTTCTTAGCAGACCTGCGATGTCATCCTTAGTCTTTCCAGAATTACCTGCTATGCTCTGATACCAACTCCTGTCACGCCCCAGACTCGGTAACCGGACTCACAAGGAACCCGATGGCCAGTTCTGGCCGCAACAGCCTCCGTAGTACCCCATTCTCGGCTCCTGAGGTAGGTTCCGATCCTGGGATCCTACAAGGAGGATTTTCATAACAATATAATCACTTCCAATGCGAGCATACCCAAGATCACAACAAGTACATCTGAGAATAACAAAGGCACACATCACAAAATCCACTAAAAATTTAAACTTTTACAATCATCCAAAAGGTCCAAAAGGACATACATGAGAATAAAAGGAAAAGAGAGAGAAATCAGCAACACTGGAGTCCTCACTGCTCAACTCTACTCCACGCTCTGCTGCTACGGCGCCTACCTAGAGTCTCCTGCACGTATCAATCGTGCATAAGCTTATAGAAGCTTAGAGGGTGGTGTAAGTGTGTGACAATGGTGCACAGAAGAATAGTAGGAGGTATAAGGAGAGAAGCATAATCAATGAACATATCACTAGTCTTACCAAGGCTTACCATGAATGCGATGCAATAAGTAATGAATGCCATACCAAGGCAATGTATGAAAGGGGGGCTTGTACAGCCAATGCTAATGCGATGTAAGTAATGTCAGTGCTCATATCCAAACCATAAGTCAAGTACATTTTCAATCATAAGGAAATCACCGGGGTCCATTACACTGCTGAATGACTGCCGCTCTGCAGACCCCGCACAGTCAAACGAGCGTAAGAGACCTCACTACCCGCCTGTGGACAACCAATCACCAACAAGGCCTGAAGGTAGCGGACCCATTTACGAGCTGGTCAGACTCAGCCTAGCAATGCCTCCTCACACCAGGCAGGTAAGGCCACACCCCTATCCAACCGACTACACGACAGTGGGAGTCGCGGCCTAACGGTATAAGGCCCTCGTGCGCTCATGTATTCCACTCGGTCACGGCGTTGGAGCAGATCCTTGGTACCATGGAAGTTTTGGGAATCTCACCCATGGGCATCCTACGCACCCAGTATGCTCAAGTAATATTTCCGGTGTCCACATATGCGGCCATCCACAAATGTCCCTGTGGAGGCAAGGCCCTGATGAAGCAAGGGCGGTATCCTCATGAAATGCGATGCCAATGCATGAGTCGCACACACAAATCATGCACAAGTTTCAGGCACTCAATGTGCAAAAGGGAAGAAACTCCATCCCTGAATGACCACTATACAATGCAATCAATTCATACAGATGATGCATATGGGTTGCAACGATGTAAGTGTGCTACCTGAGGAATATGAAATCGTCTGTCCCAAGGAGGGTCAAGATCTAGGCACATTGACAAGTATTCTAAGAAGAAGAGAAGTCCTCTAGTGGGAGCCCAATACTTTGGGATGACCCACAAACTAAGAGAGTCAAAATCCTAAGGAGGAATGGTCTTAGCATGCCCAAGGTGGGCCTTTAACCACCTATAAGGGCCTCTATGGGCCTACCTTAGGGCCACCAAGGAGGACATCCAACCTCAACTGGGTCCCAAAAGGTAGCCTACTATATAAGCAAAGAAAGGTCCAAGGCACAATCAACCCATGGCCTAGTGGGCCATACACTAAGCCCAAAAATAAAGGCAACCTGGTGGGCCCTTAAGCAAGGTTAGGGCCCAACCATAAGGGTCATAGGTTCATTCATTGTGGTAGGCCTAATGGGCAGCCCATTATCCCAACATATGGAAAATTCTTAAATTTTTAACACATGTAAGTTGGGCCTCACATCTCGGCCCAAGTATGGATTTATTATAGTGGGCAAACAAGGGCCCAACTACTTGAGTATTTAGCCCATAAGGCCCATTACAATGACATGGTAAATATAGGACCCAAGGGTTCAATGAGCCTATCAAAAGTTCCACCAACCAAGGCTATAAGGCCCTTACTTAACTAAGAGACTAGCCCAAGAAGAATCCTATTTGGGATGGGCCTTTAATCATACACTAATTACGCCCAAAAATAAAAATTAAGATGATAAGATACTGACATAAATCCTCCTCAAATCTAGTGGGCCATATTGCCCCAAAGAACATCTATAGGCAACAATTATTGGGCTCAATGCCAAATTCCAGCCCACCCAAATTTCTGGGTTGGTTGGAGTTCAGCATTAGAAGTATTTCTTAGTATAATTAATTCTGGATGACTCACACACATCACTGTGGGCCCCACCAGATGAGAGAGGATATACAATACATATATGAAATGGGCCAGATCGTTAGAATGCAAGCCCAGTAGCCTAAGGTAGGGATGTCCCATGTGTAGGCAGTCCTATGGGCCTGGGGTATATGGCCCAAAAATCCACCTAATGTGTTCTAATTGAATAAAAAGGGGGCAAGTATGATCAATCCCCTAAGGACCCTACATGGATGGGTGGTGGGACATTCAACACATCGAGGTGGGCCTACGAAGCAGGCTAGATGCCCCAGCCTGGGCGTCCCTGCCTAGCAGACCACTTCCAGCCATACCACGGGCAACTCAAATGTATTTTGGATCTGAAATTTTACAAAGTGATACTTCCATAGGTGACCTACACCCCCACAAAATTTCAAGATTTTTGGACACTTATAAATATTTTAATTTATTTAAATAAAATAGACTGTCCAGAAAATCGGACTGACCTGGACGTCCCAACGTGGTGGGCCAGTCCGGCCCTTGCCACGGTGTACACAGAGGTCCATTGGCCTTGAAATTTGGTAAGTGGGTCCTAGAATGGGTGGAACATATCTCCACAAAATTTCAGAATTTTTAGACATATATAAATATTTTAATTTATTTAAAGAAATCAATCTGTCCTAAAAATCGGACTGATCTGGACACCGTATTGTAATGGGCCAGTCCAGCCACCACCATGGTGTGTACAGGTGTCCATTGGCCCCAAAATTTTGTAGGTGGGTCCTACTATAAGTGAACCACCTCTCTGTAAAATTTTATGATTTTTGGATACTCATAAATATTTTAATTAAATTAGGAATTTCAATCTGTCCAGGAAGGGATGTTGCTGTCCATGCATTGTTTACCCAATAAGGTGGGCCCAACCTTCATCCAAGAGGGGAAAAATGGAGGTTTAGTATTTTCTTCATAAAATAAAGTAAGGTGGGGTCCATAAAAGTGGCCCATCCTTCAGAGAAACCAAGCTGAAGTGTATGTTTTCCCTCCATACATGTGGGTTGGACAGCCCAACAAGGTGGACCGCCCACCCCTATGGGCCTCCTTTTTGGGTACCATATCATGGACCATCTGAGGTATGACCCATCACACCTCATGGTGGGGTCCACACCTTCTCATTATACTCCATACTTGTAAAGAAAATAATGACAATCATGATCCAAAAATCCATGCCAAAGATTGAACATGACAATCCATGCAACAGTCCAAGTTTTTGGACAGCAATACATGGCTGGACACATCAGCTTATATCTCAATAATCCCAGCCATAAAAAGGGTGTGTAGCCTTCCTCAGTGGGCCCCACATAAGTCCAGATCACATACTAGAACTAGGACACTTGCATGCATTTGATTAAGGTGTCCGATGATCATGGAGTTAGGTGATAAGAGCATCCCACCTTGCTGGATTTTTATTTTTATTTATTTTGGGACATCCAAGGCCCACTATAAATGGGCCACACACACACTATCATCCATACATCAGAGAAAGAAAAGAAGGAAAGAGAGTAATCCGGCCATGGGGGTAGGGCCCCGCCACTAGTGGGCCCTCCCAAGAGTGAATCATACCCATACAACTACATTGATTTTACATGCAACATAAAATCACTACATGCATGATATATAATTGTTATGGATGGTTGGGATGCCATCCCAACATGATCCTTAGGGTCTAGATGACCTTAAGATGGAGTGGATTATAAAATACATCATGATGGGGTCCATGGAGAATGGCCTCATCATGGATCATGACATGCATGTAGGATGGGCCAAAGGGCCACATCCATGGGATCAAATGGGATCCCCACCATGGATTGGTGGGTCCCATATGATCCATCTAGAAAGAAAAAGATCAAAGGTTAGAAAATAAGATCAACAATTATAATCACCCACCTTGAATCTTCAAGCTACCACCAACACTAGGTACTCCAAGCTCCAAGCTTAAAGGTTCAATGGTCAAGATGAGTTTGTGATGGCTAGATGGAGGAAGAAAGGAAGGGAAAGTTGCTGGAAATTGGGAGAGGGAGGGCTGGAAATTCTTCCATGAAAGAGGAAAATGAGAGAATGAAGGAGGAGAGAGAGAAAGGAAAGGTTGTAGGGGAGTCATCGTTACTCTCCCTCCTTGGTTAGAGAAAGAAATCATAACCTATGGTGATACAAACAATGCTTGCTAGGGTAGGTTAGGTGTGGGTAGTGTTTAGGATGGGTAGTGTTTATTCCATGGGAATTGTAGTGTGTGTGGGTGGTGTGCATGGGAACTTGTGCCTGAGAGTGGTCCATATGCTTTTGTACAAAAAGTGGGCCACATGATGAAATGCTCACAACTTTTGATCTATAAGTCGGATGAATGCACAAGACGCGTCGTTGGAATCGCAACGACGATGCGGTCACAATGGTATAGGTCTCAACTCGATCTGAGTCGGGTCTTCATGACTGGGCTCACGGATGACCGCAAACACTATCCAAGGGTCACGGGTCGCCGGGATTCGACCGGTAGGACCGCGGGATCAAGATGGACGGAATGCATACTCACACACACACATGCACACATGCAAACTCGGGTCGGGTCTCACAGGTTTTCAAGTTTATGTTTAGGTTTAGGTTTAAGTTTAGGTTAGGGAGTTGAGATAAGGATTAGTTGTAGGTCTAGGTTAAGGGATTTGAGAATACATTTAGGATTTAGGTTTATGTTTAGGTTGTAGGTTATAGGTTATAGGTTTAGGTTTAGGTTTAGGTTAAAGAGTTGAGATTAGGTTTAGGTTAAAGAGTTAAGATTAGGATTAGGTGTAGGTTTAGGTTAGGGAGTTGAGATTAGGATTAGGTGTAGGTTTAGGTTTAGGGATTTGAGAATACATTTAGGTTTTAGGTTTAGGTTATAGGTTATAGGTTTAGGTTTAGGCTTATGTTTAGGTTATGGTTTAGGTTTAGGTTATAAGCTATAGGTTTAGCGAATTGAGAATAGGTTAAGATTTAGGTTTAGGAAATCGGGTTCGGGTTCGGGATTGGGTTTAGGTTTATTTTTTCAAGTTTAGGTGTATGTTTAAGTTAGGGAGTTGAGATTAGGATTAGATGTAGGTTTAGGTTTAGGGATTAGGGAATACATTAGGTTTTAGGTTTAGGTTTAGGCTTAGGTTATAAGCAATATGTTTAGGGAATTGAAAATAGGTTAAGGTTTAGGTTCAGGAAATTGGGTTTGGGTTCGAGTTCGGGTTTAGGTTTGGGTTTTCAAGTTTAGGTTTAAGTTTAGGTTAGGGAGTTGAGATTAGGATTAGGTGTAGGTTTAGGTTTAAAAATACATTTCGGTTTTAGGCTTAGGTTTAGGTCTTAGGCTTAAGTTTAGGTTATAGGTTTAGGTTATAAGTGCCGGTTATAGGTTTAGGGTTAGGTTAGGTTAGGTTATAGGTTAAGGTTTAGGGAATTGAGAATAGGTTAAGGTTTAGGTTTAAGAAATCGGGTTCGGGATCGGGATCGGGTTTAAGTTTGGGTTTTCAAGTTTAGGTTTAGGTTTAGGTTAGGGAGTTGAGATTAGGATTAGGTGTAGGTTTAAGTTTTGGAATTTGAGAATACATTTAGGTTTTGAGTTTAGGTTTAGGTTTAGGTTAAGGTTTACGCTTAAGTTTAGTTTTAGGTTATAAGCTATAGGTTTAGGGAATTGAGAATAGGTTAATGTTTAGGTTTAGGAAATCGGCTTCAGGTTCGGGATCGAGTTTGGGTTTGGGTTTTCAAGTTTAAGTTTATGTTTAGGTTAGGGAGTTGAGATTAGGCTTTGCTGTAGGTTTAGGTTTAAGGATTTGAGAATACATTTAGGTTTTAGGTTTAGGTTATAGGTTATGGGTTTAGGTTTAGGTTTATGTTTAGGTTAAGGTTTAGGTTTAGGTTATAAGCTATAGGTTAAGGTTTAGGTTTAGGAAATCGGGTTCGGGTTCGAAATCGGGTTTAGGTTTGGGTTTTCCAGTTTAGGTTTAGGTTTAGGCTAGGGAGTTGAGATTAGGATTAGGTGTAGGTTTAGGTTTAGGGATTAGAGAATACATTAGGTTTTAGGTTTAGGTTGAGGTTTAGGCTTAGGTTATAAGCAATAGGTTTAGGGAATTGAGAATAGGTTAAGGTTTAGGTTTAGGAAATTGGGTTTGGGTTCGAGATCGAGTTTAGGTTTGGGTTTTCAAGTTTAGGTTTAAGTTTAGGTTAGGGAGTTGAGATTAGGATTAGGTGTTGGTTTAGGTTTAAGGATACATTTTGGTTTTAGGTTTAGGTTTAGGTTTTAGGCTTAGGTTTAGGTTATAGGTTCAGGTTGTAAGTGCAGGTTATAGGTTTAGGTTTAAGTTAGGTTATAGGTTAAGGTTTAGGGAATTGAGAATTGGTTAAGGTTTAGGTTTTGGAAATCGGGTTCGAGTTCGGGATCCGGTTTAGGTTTGGGTTTCAAGTTTAGATTTAGGTTTAGGTTAGAGAGTTGAGATTAGGATTAGGTGTAGGTTTAGGTTTAGGGATTTGAGAACCCATTTAGGCTTTTGGTTTAGGTTTAGGTTATTGGTTATAGGTTTAGGTTTAGGTTAAGGTTTAGGTTTAAGTTTAGGTTTAGGTTTAGGAATTGAGAATAGGTTAATGTTTAGGTTTAGGAATTCGGGTTCGGGTTCGGGTTCATGATCGGGTTTGGATTTGGGTTTTCAAGTTTAAGTTTAGGTTTAGGTTAGGAAGTTGTGATTAGGCTTAGTTGTAGGTTTAAGTTTAAGGATTTTGAGAATACATTAAGGTTTTTGGTTTAGGTTTAGGTTATAGGTTTACGTTTAGGTTTAGGTTTAGCTATAGGTTTAGGTTTAGGTTTCGGTTTAGGTTATAAGCTATAGGTTTAGCGAATTGAGAATAGGTTAAGGTTTAGGTTTAGGAAATCCGGTTCGGGTTCGGAATTGGGTTTAGGTTTGGGTTTTCAAGTTTAGGTTTAGGTTTAGGTTAGGGAGTTGAGATTAGGATTAGGTGTAGGTTTAGGTTTAAGGATTTGAGAATACATTAGGTTTTAGGTTTAGGTTAAGGTTTCGATTATAGGTTATAGGTTTAGGTTTAGGTTTTAGGTTTAGGTTTTAAGCTTAGGTTTAGGTTATAGGTTTAGGTTATATGTGCAGGTTATAGGTTTAGGTTTAGGTTAGGTTATAGGTTTAGGTTTAGGGAATTGAGAATAGGTTAAGGTTTTGGTTCAGTTAATGGGGTTCGGGTTCGGGATCGGGTTTAGGTTTGGGTTTTCTAGTTTAGGTTTAGGTTTAGGTTTGGGAGTTGAGATTAGGATTAGGTGTGGGTTTAGGTTTCATGATTTGAGAATACATTTAGGTTTTAGGTTTAGGTTTAGGTTATAGGTTATAGGTTTAGGTTTAGGTTAAGGTTTAGGTTTAGGTTAAGGTTTAAGTTATAAGCTTTCAGTTTAGGGAATTGAGAATAGGTTAATGTTTAGGTTTAGGAAATCAGGTTCGGGTTTGGGATCGGGTTTGGGTTTGGATTTTCAAGTTTAAGTTTAGGTTTAGGTTAGGGAGTTGAGATTCTGCTGCGCTATAGGTTTAGGTTTAAGGATTTGTGAATACATTAAGTTTTCAGGTTTAGGTTTAGGTTATAGGTTATAGGTTTTGGTTTTGGTTTAAGTTAAGGTACATGTTTAGGTTTTGGTTTAGGTTATAAGCTATAGGTTTAAGGAATTGATAATAGGTTAAGGTTTAGGTTTAGGAAATCGGGTTCAGGTTCGGGATTGGGTTTAGGTTTGGGTTTTCAAGTTTAGGTTTAGGTTTAGGTTAAGGTTAGGGAGCTGAGATTAGGATTAGGTGTTGGTTTGGGTTTAAGGATTTGAGAATACATTAGGTTTTAGGTTTAGGTTTAGGTTATAGGTTATAGGTTTAAGTTTAGGTTTAGGTTTAGGTTTAGGTTTTAGGCTTAGGTTTAGGTTATAGGTTTAGGTTATAAGTGCAGGTTATAGGTTTAGGTTTAGATTAGGTTATAGGTTAAGGTTTAGAGAATTGAGAATAGGTTAAGGTTTCGGTTTAGGAAATCAGGTTCGGGATCGGGATCGGGTTTAGGTTTGGGTTTTCAAGTTTAGGTTTAGGTTTAGGTTAGGGAGTTGGGATTAGGATTTGGTGTAGGTTTAGGTTTAGGGATTTGAGAATACATTTAGGTTTTAGGTTTAGATTTAAGTTATAGGTTATAGGTTTAGGTTTAGGTTAAGGTTTACGTTTAGGTTTAGGTTTAGGTTATAAGCTATAGGTTTAGGGAATTGAGAATTAGTTAATGTTTAGGTTTAGGAAATCGGATTCGGGTTTGGTATCGGGTTTGGGTTTGGGTTTTCAAGTTTAAGTTTAGGTTTAGGTTAGGGAGTTTAGATTAGGCTTAGCTGTAGGTTTAGGTTTAAGGATTTGAGAATACATTAAGGTTTTAGGTTTAGGTTTAGGTTATAGGTTATAGGTTTAGGTTTAGGTTTAGGTTAAGGTATAGGTTTAGGTTTCGGTTTAGGTTATAAGCTATATCTTTAGAGAATTGATAATAGGTTAAGGTTTAGGTTTTGGAAATCGGGTTCGGGTTCGGGATTGGGTTTACGTTTGGGTTTTCAAGTTTAGGTTTAGGTTTAGGTTAGGGAGTTGAGATTAGGATTAGGTGTAGGTTTAGGTTTAGGGATTTAAGAATACATTAGGTTTTAGGTTTAGGTTTACGTTTAGGTTGTAGGTTATAGGTTATATGTTTAGGTTTAGGTTTAGGTTTAGATTTCGGTCATAAGCTATAGGTTTAGGGAATTGAGAATAGGTTTAGATTTAGGTTTAGGAAATCGGGTTCGGGTTTGGGATTGGGTTTAGGTTTGGGTTTTCAACTTTAGGTTTAGGTTTAGGTTAGGGAGTTGAGATTAGGATTTGGTGTAGGTTTATGTTTAAGGATTTGGGAATACATTAGGTTTTAGGCTTAGGTTTAGGTTTAGGTTATAGGTTATAGGTTTAGATATAGGTTTAGGTTTAGGTTTAGTGTGAGACCCGACCCGAGTTTGCATGTGTGCATGTGTGTGTGTGAGTATGCATTTCGTCCATCTTAATCTCGCGGTCCTACCGGTCTAATCCCGGTGACCTGTGACCCTTGGATACTGTTTGCGGTCATCCGTGAGCCCAGTCTTGAAGACCCGACTCGGATCGAGTTGAGACTTATGCCATCGTGACCGCATCATTGCCAAGGTTCCAACGACGCTTCTTGTTCGTCCATCCGATGTGTAGATCGTAAGTTGGGTACATTTCATTTTCTAAGCCCTTGATCATGATCATGTGGCCCACCTAGGGGTGGTGTGCATGGATTTCTAGGTAGGTCCCATCTCTTGGAACTATTTCTAACACGCACTACACTATTTCTAATACACACTACACACACGCACTACCTAGGCCCTATCCCTACACCACCCATCTCTAAAACATCACCCACTAACCTAAAAAGTCTACTAACCCTACAACATTGTTTCTAACTCCCTATTGCCATGATTTCTCTTCTCTATCCAAGGTAGGAAACTCATGATTACTTAGCTTAAAAGAGATTTTTCTCTCTTTTCCTCTTATTTCTCTCTCTTCTCTTCTTCCCTAGCAACATTCCTCCAAAAATCCTCAAATTCCCTAGCCCCTTCTCCTCCTTTTTCCTCTTAATCCATCCATTGGAAACCCATCTCATCCATCTATCTTGGTTCCTTGGAGAATTGGAGCTTGGTGATCCAAGTTTTGGTGAAGATATTTAGGTGGGTGCTTCTTTATTCCATGCAATATCCTTTCCATAGTGTAGATCTCCTTCTTCTTCTTTCATTCGGAAAGTGTAGGACCTACCAATCAATGGTGGAGATTCTACACAATTCCTTGGATGTGGCCAAATGGTTCATCTTATACATGCATGTCCCATGCATGGGGTTTCCTCTTGATGGGCCCCATCATGGAGCGTTCTCCACATTCCATAACTTGATGGGTCATCTAGACCCTTGCATCATGTTTGGGATGGTATCTCATCCATTCATCTCAAGTGTAGATCATGCATGATGAAGATCCATGGTGAAATGTAGATGGAAATGCAATGTATGGGTGTGATTGTGTTGGGGAAGGCTCAATAGTGACGGAGCCTTCTCCCAATAGCTGGAATGTTTTTATTTCTCTTCTTTTACCTTTCCTATGATTGCTAATGATGTGTGTGGTCCACTTAGTGGGCCTGGATAGTCCAGAAAAGTTCAGCTAGGGTGGGACATCCATACCCACCTACACTATGGTTGGGTGTCCCATTTGCTGACCTTTATTGATGCATGCAAGTGTGGTAACCTTGGGATTTGTTTTGGACATTTGTGGGGCCCACTAGGGAGGGCCGTAGCACCTAGTTCTTAGAGTATTTACCCTTTTTATTTAGCTTATATAATTAATTTTATCCAAGTACATGTTGCTGTCCAGAATTTTCTGGACAGTTTCTGGTTGATTTTGGACCAAATTTTGGGACTGTTCGGGGGACTTCATAACCACCAAATATATTTTTCTAAAAGTTGGGGATCTCATCTTGATGTCTCTCAAATTTCAGCACCATTTGACATTCATAAGGGTCCCAAAGGTATGGTCCAAGTGAGGTGGACAGTCTGGATTTTCTGCACTGTTCCAGCAGCAATCCACCCTGTACAGGTTAGAATTCTAAAATTTATTAAAATAGTTTTGGACATGTAAGAATTATAAAAATTTACAAGAAGGTGGACCACCCATGGCGGGACCCACCTACAAAATTTTAAGGCCAATGGATACTTTTACACACCATAGTGATGATTGGACCGGCCCATTACAACATGGTGTCCAGATCAGTCCGATTTTCAGGACAGATTGATTTATTTAAATGAATTAAAATATTTATAGATGTCCAAAAAATTTAAAATTTTGTGGGGTGTTTCGTACCTATGGGAGTATCACTCTGTAAAATTTTAGCCCCAACTGACCTCATTTGGGCATCCAAAAAAATTGTCCAAGATAGTTGGACTGCCAGATTTTCTGCTGTGCAGTCCAGCAATATGCCTTGATAAAACCATAATTCAAAATTATTTCATCTGATGGTGGGCCACCTTTTTGAGTTTCCTCTCATTGTATGCATGATGAGGGGCCTTGGCTCTCAATTTTCAGAGTTTTAGAGGCCCTGGACCCACTCCAATGGAGTGCCCAAATTTAGGACAGCAACATGTTATAATTATGCTTGGCCTTTGGGCTGAAATTTTGAGTGAGGCCCACCACATTATGAAGATCTTAGAGGGAATAATTTATACCTTTAGTTCCGTAAATGTTAGGCTTAATAAATATACTTTTGAGGCCCACCACATTTGAATTTAATTGGGTCCACAAATGTAGTTAGTTGTTGAACTCTTTAGGCCCAATTGAGCTGGAACTTTCCAGATAGGCCCATTGAACTCTTGGGCTATTTTACCATACTATTGTGTTGGGTTACTGGGCTGGATTACATAAGAAGATGGGCCCTTGGTTGCCCACCAAATCAACCTTATACTTGGGCCGGGCTGTAGGCCCAACTCACTTGACTAAGAGTATGACAATTGCCCATGTGGTTTGAGCAATGGGTTGCCCACTAGGCCACCATAATATATGGGATTATTGGCCTTTATGTTGAGCCCTAACCTTTCCCCTATGGGCCCATAATGGTAATTATGAGTTGGGCTATGTGTGTCTCCCTTGGACCTATGTTCTGGATAGGCCTTGGGCTGCCCTTTCTAAAGCCCAACATGAGTGTTTGTGGTATGACTATGGCTGCCCGTTTCTTATTTCTGATGTTGTGTGGTCCTTGAGCCTTGATCCATGATCAATTAGAGATGGGCTACCTCTTGGGGACTAATTGTGGTTGGATGTCCACATTGGTGGCCCTAAGGTAGGCCCATGGGCTTCTGTGGGTGGTTAAAGGTCCACCATAGACCCTTGCTAGGCCCATTTCATCTATTTAGGCCCATATCATTGTTCTCCTTAGTCTCGTGGGCTACCCCAGGTATATGGGCCCCCACTAGAGGTTGTATTCCTTGTGAGGAATTGGTTAAGTACTTATACCCTTCATGGCTAGGTAGAGAGTTCATCTTCACCTCATTGGCAACCCTATTCATTTTCATGGCCCACTCCCATACGCATCATATGCATGCTTGATTGAGGTGTGATTGGCCATGGTTGTGCCATTGTGTAGGACATGTTGGTATCTCCCTAAGAGATGGATGCTTGGGATTGATGCATGGGTGATTGTGTGATTTATACATCTGGCATTGCATAGCTTATGGATATCTGCCCTTAGTTCATCAGAGCCTTACCTCCATAGGGGTATTCGTGGATGGTCGTATGTCTGGACACCGAAAATATTAGTTGAGCATACCGGGTGCATAGGATGCCCATGGGTGAAATTCTCAAAACTTTCATGGTACCAAGGATCTGCTCCAACGCCGTGACCAGGTGGAATACATGAGCGCACGAGGGCTTTATACCGTTAGGTCGCGACTCCCATTGTCGTGTAGTCGGTTGTATAGAGGTGTGGCCTTACTTGCCTGGTGTGAGGAGGCATTGCTAGGCTGAGTCTGACCAGCTTGTAAATGGGTCCGCTACCTTCAAGCCTTGTTGGTGATTGGTTGTCCACAAGCAGTTAGTGAGGTCTCTTACGCTCGTTTGACTATGCGGGGTCTGCAGAGCGGCAGTCATTCAGCAGTGTAATGGACCCCAGTGATTTCCTTATGATTGAAAATGTACTTGACTTATGGTTTGGATATGAGCACTGACATTACTTGCATCGCATTAGCATTGGCTGTATAAGCCCCCCTTCATGCATAGCCTTGGTATGGCACCCATTACTCATTGCATCGCGTTCATGATAAGCCTTGGTAAGGTTAGTGATATGCTCATTGATCATGCTTCTCTCCTTATACCTCCTACTATTCTTCTGTGCACCATTGTCACACACTTACACCACCCTCTAAGCTTCTATAAGCTTATGCACGATTGATGCATGCAGGAGACTCTAGGTAGGTACCGTAGCAGCAGAGCGTGGAGTAGAGTTGAGTAGTGAGGACTCCAGTGTTGCTGATTTCTCTCTCTTTTCCTTTTATTCTTATGTATGTCCTTTTGGACCTTATGATGATGTAAAAGTTCAAATTTTTAGTGGATTTTGTGATGTGTGCCTTTGTTATTCTTAGATGTACTTGTTGTGATCTTGGGTATGCTCATATTGGAAATAATTATACTATTATGAAAATCCTCCTTATAGGATCCCAGGATCGGAACCTACCTCAGGAGCCGAGAATGGGGTACTGCGGAGGCTGTTGCGGTCAGAACCGGCAATCGGGTTCCTTGTGAGTCCAGTTACCGAGTCTGGGGCGTGATATTTAGGTTTCAGTTATAAGCTATAGGTTTAGGGAATTGAGAATAGGTTAAGGTTTAGGTTTAGGAAATCGGGTTCGGGTTCAGTATCAGGTTTAGGTTTGGGTTTTCAAGTTTAGGTTTAGGTTTAGGTTTAGGTTTAGGTTAGGGAGTTGAGATTAGGATTGGGTGTAGGTCTAGGTTTAGGGATTTGAGAATACATTTAGGTTTTAGGTTTTAGGTTATAGGTTTAGGTTATAAGCTATATGTTTAGGGAATTGAGAATAGGTTAAGGTTTAGGCTTAGGAAATCGGGTTCGGGTTCGGGATCAGGTTTAGGTTTGGGTTTTCAAGTTTAGGTTTAGGTTAGGGAGTTGAGATTAGGATTAGGTGTAGGTTTAGGTTTAGGGATTTAAGAATACATTTAGGTTTTAGGTTTAGCTTATAGGTTATAGGTTTAGGTTTAGGTTTAGGTTTAGGTTTAAGTTAAGGTTATATGTTAAGGTTAAGGTTATAGGTTTAGGTCTAGGTTAAGGTTATAAGTTTAGGTTTAGGTTAGGTTGTAGATTTTTGGTTAAGGTTTAGGTTATAGTTATAGGTTTTGGGATTTGAGAATACGTTATAAGTTTAGGTTATAGATTATAGGTTATAGGTTTAGGTTAAGGTTTAGGTTATAGGTTTTGTGATTTGAGAATAAGTTTAGGTTATAAGTGTAGGTTTAGGTTAGGTTGTAGGTTAATGTTTAGGGAATTGAGTTTAGGTTATAGGTTTATGTTATAGTTTATAGGTTTAGGTTATAGGTTCAGGTTGTAGTTATAGGTTTTGGGATTTGAGAATAGGTTCAGATTATAGGTTAAGGGTGTGATCCCTGCAAATACAGATATGAACACGGCCTGCTCCAATTGGCCAGGCCCTTCCAATGTTGTCCATACGAAATGGACAGCTTCATCATGGTTATAACAGCGGTTCCCATCTTCCATGGACCCCCGCTCAACATCCGGATAGCTCCGACACACATCCGGGTATGCTCCATCAATTTCGAGTAAATACATAAACATGGCCTGTCCAAATGGCCAGGCCACTCCAATGCTGTCTATAGGAAATGGACAGCTTCATCATGGTCATAATAGCGGTTCCCACCTTCCAGGGACCCTCGCTCAATATCCAGATAGCTCCAACGTACATCCAGGTCTGCTCCATCAATTTCGAGCTAATACATTTAAAAACAACATAATTATATCTACAAGCATCTAGATACCTGGAGAAGGCCTCACATATTCGTATTGTTGGTTACTCATCCCTTTGTCTATAAGCCACAATCGACCAACACTTTCTATTGCTACCTGTACTCTGAAACCAGCACAAATATGACTAGGAAACAATATAAGGAATGAGAAAAAATGAATTTACCTATACACATCATTAAATGTTTCCCTATAAGGAGGAGTAATGAATCAAAGAACGAAGAAATTTGACATGTAACTACATACAAGAAAGATAAAGGATTTGCATATCTGGAGTGTTGTTATTCTCACATTGTTATGAGAGAGTAGGGTTTCATCATATTTATTGATCAACCTATAGAATTTTATGATCATATGAAGCTGAGGCATGCATGCAAACCAAAAAAGGCACTCCATAATCTAAAACAAGCATCTAAAACTTGGTTACAAAGGTTGGAGAATACTTTCTTCAAGTGATTTTATTTTCCCTTTTACGAATACATGCACTTTTGTGAAGAAATATATAAATGAAACTTTGTGGTGTTGACCTCAATCTCTCCTCATGCAAATCACTTCAACAGTTCTCTTTTGGAAAAAGCAGATTCCTGGATTCTAAATTTAAAACAAATACCATCATGATTTACTTCTAGTCTTGATCACAGTTTAAAATACATGTTTTGGGGATTTCTTTATAAAGATAATATCACTATTAAGTGATAATATCAGCAGCTACTAGCCAACACAATTGCAATCACTATTGCAATCATGATTTACTTCTAGTCTTGATCACAATTTAAAATACATGTTTTGGGGATTTCTTTACAAAGATATTTTCCTTTCATCATTAAATGAGAAAATGAGAAAAGAGAAGAATCAAAAACCATACCTGGGATAGCAATTACGTAGGCAACTCTCGATTAGACTCCCGATATTGAGTCCAAAATGCTTCACAGTTCCATCATAGTTCAGCTCAAAATTTTGTATTTGTGAATTTCGGAATTGATCACTTAATGATTATGTATAATCAATGATTGGCATGCATAGCTTCTCAAGAGGGTTACCATCTAAGAAGGCCAGCATGCATAGCCTCTCAAGAGGGCTGACAAAGTCCTTCAAAAATATCAAAAATATATGAATTATGGTGCAATTGATTGGACTTGAAACCTTCTTAGAGAAAATAAATGAATAAATAAATAAATAAAACTATAACATATTGATCACCCCCAAACTTCATGACAAATTTGAAATTCCAAACACTTCAAATGGCATTCTTAAGAAGAATAATTAAATAGAATAAAGAAAGAAAAACAGAACTTACAATAGTCGCAGACTCGCCAAATTCCCCAGTTCAAGTGGGAGTGAATTATTGAAGTTATTGTAGCTTATATTCCTGAAAATAAATGACTAATTATATTTAGTTGTTTATCAATAGCTCACTATTGTTATTATGGTCTGTCCTACCTAATAAGTGTATGGACTGATTTTTATACAAGTCTATCCTCATGATGGAGCCAACCTATTAGAAGGTTGGATGTCATGCAAATATATAGGTTGCAAGTATTTCATTGGGTGGATAGTAGTGTAATGACCTGGAAAATTTCGTGCAAAGACCCGAGTACTACCTTAAACTCTTTAGAAGTTAAATGTGGGTTAACTAGCGCTAAACTCGATTACTTGTGAAATTAGCACCAATCACTTTAAATTTGATCTGCAAGACTCAAAACCCGTAGAATCGTTAGCGCTATGCCACCTTGAAATCTAGGATTCAACGCTAAATCAAGTTGCTCTTGGGAGTACTTGGAAACTTTGTATCGGACCTGGACCACACGTTGAAAGTCCGATAGCGATGATCTTAGACAATTATGATCACCTTGTTGGGCTTGACAATCACCTCAAAAATCAAGTCCAGATGATGTCCTGAGACGATTTGCTTGAGTCCGGAGTAAAGAGTGTGAGAAAGGTGAGAAATTAAATATGAATTTATGAAATTTGAGTCATGTCGCTTGTGCGTTGATTTTAAGCAATCTGACCGTTGGATTCTAACCCAAATTTACCCTCTGAGCAGGGAAGATGGTCCAGGCATGTCATAGTGCCGGTGGACCTGATCGAGTTTCGGTGACCGTTGAATTGAGATTGGTCCGCCATGAGTGATCTGTAAATCCGATGGTACAAAAACTCAGCCTGACCTAGATCCATGGTCAATGAGCTTAAGTCCGACCGCACGTGGAAAATGGACCACTAGAAGTGCTCCGTTGGACCGAAATGGACCCGATTTGGTTATAACCTAAGTATACCTTGGCCCTGGGGCTATTTTCATCAATTTTAATCCTATATAAAGACCTTAAAACCCTCACTCTCAACTTCATACGAATTTCCTAAACCCTAGCTAGAGAAAGAGAGAGAAGAAAAGAGAGAGAAAGTGAGAGAGAAGTTGGTGAATCATCTTGAGATTCTTTCCTGTTATTCTGCGTACCTAAACCATCGCATCTGAATCGTTATTCCGGCGATTCTAAGTTCATTTTTGGGTAAGTCAATCTAACCCTAGCCTATTTTGGAGCTTAGAATAGTCTAAGTGTTGTTATAGCTAATCTAAATCCTGCTTTAGGTTATCTAGTCGCCGTTGACGAAGACGTATCGTCTGAATCAGATCTATTGCACACTTCCTAGTTTAAGGTGAGGACTATATGCATATAGGTTATGGTTTTCAAGGCTTTCAATGTTGGTTAATGGTTTATTATTGTTGTGGGTGCAATTTCACATGCCAAATGCGATGTTTATATTGTGTTCCTGATATATATGAGTTATATTGAGATTTGTGTATTCCTTGTGTACGTAGAAAGTATCATATACGTCTGAAATATGAGCATGTATTTGCCATGATTAATTGTCGTGTATTTGTGTTAGTTGTATGTGTATCAACTCCTTGGCAAAAGGAATTGTCCAAATGTGTGTTCTCACCGACATACGTCATGTATGTTGGAATACGTAGTCTAAGTGTTTGTAGAAATGTCTGGATGATCAAGTGTGTAATATATTATCCTATTTACGGGCGTTGAGAAGAGATTCTTAACTATCTTATTGATGTGTATGATTTCCTACATGCAATTTACATTCTTGGTTGTTTAAATTCAGGCACTCCTTATGTGTAAATCCATGTTAAGTTGATATTCATTAAATGCTCACATACTGTATGATTAGAACTGTTGATCCATTACCATCTTGAATTGCTAGTATGAATATCTGTTATACCTAAATGTGTTTGGGGCTATGAAATAGTCCAGGGAATCGGTAATAAATCTTAAGTTCGTGGCCGAGGTTGTTTTCGCCACGTAGGACGTGTTTGACAAACCCGATTCGTATTAGGGTTGTCGGCAGTGGTTTGGCCACACGGAGTGTTTGCGCACTCTATGTCGTTCAACTCAACATGCGCTCGTGCTGGTCGAGCTCGTCAAGTAACCCGTTTGTCCCGATGGATGTGCACCATGTATGGACGCTATTGTTTGAATATAGGGTACCAAACTTACCAATGCAATTTCGTTAACCATTGTACCTTAATCCACTAAGACTCATGAGCCGGGCATGATGGTATGGGACATGTGGTCGAGCTGTCGGCCTATGCTGGGGTGACGAGCCTCACCGTAGTGACCAGTGAGCAATTCAGACTCGTGAGCCGATTATGCTGGTATGGGACACTATATTCGTGCTGTCGGCCTACATTGATTGGTGACGAGCCCTTTGTAGTGACCTTGAGCATACCTTGATACTGTATTGAGGTGACGTGCCTTAGGGTAGTAACTAAGGTATGATAGGTATGCATTGATTGGTGACGAGCCCTTTGCAGCGACCTAAAACTATATGATCGTACGAGATCATCTAAGACTGACGACCCTAGAATGGATCACCGTTTGGAAATTTATATGAGGAAGGTACCTTAGCTTCCCAATCCTACTGTATGAAAAGGACTAATAACCACTTGGTAATCATGTTCATGCACCGCATTGCATGTGCTTTGGCGTCGTGAGCACTGCAGGAGGTTGTCATGCATACCATTAGACGAAGACGTTGAGGGAGTGCAGGCGAGAGCATGCATCATTTCTACATACATCCTTGCATTAACAAGAGTAATTAGGACGTGTTTGATTGTATTGCCTTATCATTACTACTTGATTGAATTGATAATATGTTAACTTTTACTGTATAGTTCCACTGAGTTGATCACTCACTCCCACATTCTAGGACGGTGTTTCAACACCAACCAGACTCTGTCTTAGATGCAGATGATGTGCGACCCCCGAGGCAGAGCAGGAGTATGAGGATGACGAGGACGCGTTTTCTTTTATGCAGTTCTCAAGCGGGTTCATGTGAGTCGTGTCCTGATCTACGGGGATTCTGGATTTCCTTTGTAATGAATGATTTCATTTTGATACTTATATTTTGAAAACAAACACTTGTAATTATGACCTGGCAGAGCATACATATCTCAGGGACTTACATAGATATACATATATATTTCTTTAAGTCTTCCACTTGCGTCTTTAACTTATCCCTGGATTATGTTTGTAGTTTGGCTTAATCTACTCCATGTTTTATGCACTCATACAGACAACATACATCCATCATTACATATGTTGCATAATTGATGTTTTGAAACTCGGGAGCTGAGTTATGCTCGACCCCCGAATTTCAGGGCGTTACAAGTAGCGTATGGTACAAGTGGCTAAACTTAAAACCTTCTCAAAAAGAAAAATATAAAATATAAAACCAGCACATATTAATTACTACCAAGTTCGGTGGCAAATTCAAAATTCCAGACACAACCTATGGCATTTTTTTAAAAAGTTAAGTTATTAAAATAAAAAAATAATAAAGCCTATGGCATTTTTGAAGAAGAATAACTAATTAGATTTGGGGAAAAAAAAAACTTCCAGTTGTTACAGACTTTCTAAATTCCCTAGTTGAGGTGGGAGTGAACCAATGAAATTATTGAAGCTTATATCCTTGAAAAGAAATAAATAATTATACTTTGATATTCATCAATAGTCAAACATTGTTGTAATGGTATAGCCTACCTAATAAGAGGTTGGGGCTAATTCTTATACAAGGGAATCCTCATGGCAAAGCCAACCAATTAGAAGGGTTGGTAACATTACAAACATGATAGGTTGGCAATAATTCAAGGGATGGATAATAACTTATGGTCCAACAAGTTTTGAACTTAAAAACTTCTAAAATAGATAAATAAATAAAACTATCCCATGTTAACCACCAAAAAATTGGGTGGCAAATTCATAATTCCAAACACATCATATGGTATTTCTGAAGAAGAATACTTTAATAAAAATTTTAAAAATAAAAATAAATAGAACTTGCAGTTGTTGCAGACTTGACAAATTCCCCACCTGTGGTGGGAGCCAATTAGCAAAGTTATTGTGGCTTATATCCCTGAAAATAAATGAATAATTATATGTTGTTATTTATTAATGAATAAACATTGTTGCTAGTCTGACCCACCTAATGAGTAGATGGGACTGATTTTTATGCAAGACTATCCTCATAGTGGACCCAACCTATTGGAAGGTTGGATGTTGCACAAACATGCTCAGTTGGAAGTAACTCACTAGGTGGAAAATGACTAATGGTTCAACTAGGTTGGATGTCGCACAAACATGCTCAAAAAGCAGCTTTAGCAGTTTCCTGTTTCAAGAAATTTACATCAATGGGACAACCAACTTAAAACAGATACCACCATGTGCACCATTCCAGATGCTAGATTATTACCAAAAAATTCCATGCATTTATAGTTCAAAAGCATTCCACCTACCTCATCTTCTGAATCACTTTCTGAACTGTCAATTGATTCTTCTTTCTTCTTTCATGCTGGGCCAGGTGAACTCTTAGGTGGCAGTGGTTTATTCAATCTGGCAGGAACCTTAGCTACAATTTTCTGCTTGCAGTTACATTTGACTAGAATCAGCAATCTAGAATCTGAGATTTTTATTTTTTTTTGATGATTTGGAATTGTTTTTTGATGATTTGGAATCCTGGATTCTAGAATCATATAAATGATAAAATGGGTGGGGGGAAAAAAGAAATTTATCAAAGTGCTTTAGTTTTTTACTGATAACTTTTTTTGCTAAAACAGATTCTGAGAAAGAAGCCGGTAACAAAGCAGGAATTAGATCAGACTCAAGATGCAGAAAGAAGACAGAGAAGAAAGAAAATTGAGGATTTCCTGTCTGATCTTAGGGGTAACATTTGGCCAACAACCACCATAATTCTAGTCACCCCTGCTTGGATGCAGAATCTGCATTAGAACCAACTTCCCAATGAACATCTACTGGTTCAGGGGCCAAACTGTAATCAAGAATCCTCTTAGTCAATAAGAGGATGTGCATTCAAAAATGGAGTTTAAGGAGTCCCAGAAACAACAGAATTTTCCGAGCATGAATTATAAGGCAAGACGCCTAGCAGTCCAAACTTTCAGTTTCCCACAGCATGGGTTGTAGGCAATATAGCCTTGCATTTAGAAATTGGTATAAAAGCACATATCTACTGATGCCCAGCTGATACCTATTCAAATTGTAGAAACATGATACATTTGTCCAAGGCCTGGAAGATCTTTTACATCTCTAGGTTCATAAGATGATCAACTTTGATGAATTAAGGGGCTTACATGTATACAGGAAAAATGCAACATATGTATGGCCTTGAAGACAATTGGTACATCTTAGACAATGCTCCATGGTATGATAATTACCTCATGCATTTTTATCATCTTGGATGCATTTCCTTAAAGCGTAAATATGAATAATACTATATGGATATAGAAATATCTCGAGATATAGCAATCCCATAGATCTTGCACCACTTACGCAACTAGCATTACCTTCAAATTCGTGCAATCCACTCTAATACCATCCAATCTGCCTGGCCAAACAGGCCCTTATTGTACTGAGTAAACTCAGTGGGCCCTTTCAGTTTTGAATCCCCAAATTGAGAAAATAAGGGATTTTAATCCCAAATACAGTAATTAGGGATTTTGAATCCCAAATCCAAAATTGGGAATTTTAGATCCCCATCCCCAATTCCAGATTACGATTAGGGATTTCAGAACCTAGATCCCTAATCCAGTTACAATTAGGATTTCAGATCCTTAATCCCCTATATTCGTTCATGGATTAGGGATTTAAATCACACAATTAGGGATTACAAGATCCAGTTTCCAGAGCTTTGCTTGGAATCCGATAATTGGGGATTTTATATACCCTTACCTGTATTTCTGGGAGATCATCATAGAAGCCATAGCCGACATCTCTGCTGGTCTTCTATGTCTCTTCATCTCTAAGATCCCGGCCTTACACTTCATCTCCATCACAACCAGCACCTCCATCTCTCTCTACGGCAGCCATTATCGTCGCAAGGAGAGGGTCTCCTGGTAGATGCTGGCGGCATACGTGGTTTTAAGACCACCACTTATGTCATTCGCCTTCAGCAACACCGTCAACCATCTTGATCAGCACCATGTTTGATGGAGATGGCCGATCGATGACTGACTGCTCATTCATCAGCGGCGGTGGAGGCCTATTAGGCGCACATGCGAGAGAGAGAGAGAGAGGGGTTTTGGGTTTTTGGGGAGGGAGGGCAAGAGAGTGTGAGACCCGACTCGAGTTCGCTTGTGTGCATGTGTGTGTGTGAGTATGCTTTTTGTTCTTTTTGGTCCCGCGGTCTTACCCATCAAATTTCGACAACCCGCGACCTTTGGGTAGCGTTTGCAGTCATCCTTGAGTCTGGTCACATTGAACCAACTCAGATCGACCCGAGACCTATGCTATCTCATTCATATCATCGTTGCCATTTCAACGACGCGTCTTGTGCATTCATCTAACTTATAGATCAAAAGTTGTGAGCATTTCATCATGTGCTCCACTTTTTGTACAAAAGCATATGGACCACTCTCAGGTACAAGTTCCCATGCACACCACCCACACACACTACAATTCCCATGGAATAAACACTACCCGTCCTAAACACTACCCACACCTAACCTACCCTAGCAAGCATTGTTTGTATCACCATAGGTCATGATTTCTTTCTCTAACCAAGTAGGGAGAGTAATGATGACTCTCCTACAACCTTCCCTTCCTCTCTCTCCTCCTTCATTCTCTCATTTTCCTCTTCCATGGTAGAATTTTCAGCCCTCCCTCTCCCAATTTCCAGCAACTTTCCCTTCCTTTCTTCCTCCATCTAGCCACCACAAACTCATCTTGACCATTGAACCTTTAAGCTTGGAGCTTGGAGTACCTAGTGTTGGTGGTAGCTTGAAGATTCAAGGTGGGTGATTATAATTATTGATCTTCTTTTCTACCCTTTGATCTTATTTTTCTTTCTAGATGGATCATATGGGACCCACCAATCCATGGTGGGGATCCCATTTGATCCCATGGATGTGGCCCTTTGGCCCATCCTACATGCATGTCATGATCCATGATGGGGCCATTCTCCATGGACCCCATCATGATGTATTTAATGATCCATTCCATCTTAAGGTCATCTAGACCCTAAGGATCATGTTGGGATGGCATCTTAACCATCCATAGCAATTATATATCATGCATGTAGTGATTTTATGTTGCATGTACAATCAATGTAGTTGTATGGGTATGATTCACTCTTGGGAGGGCCCACTAGTGGCGGGGCCCTACCCCCATGGCCGGATTACTCTCTTTCCTTCTTCTCTTTTCTCTGATGTATGGATGATAGTGTGTGTGTGGCCCATTTATAGTGGGCCATGGATGTCCCAAAATAAATAAAAATAAAAATCCAGCAAGGTGGGATGCTCTTATCACCTAACTCCATGATCATCGGACACCTTAATCAATGCATGCAAGTGTCCTAGTTCTAGTATGTGATCTGGAATTATGTGGGGCCCACTGAGGAAGGTCACACACCCTTTTTATAGCTGAGATTATTGAGATATAGGCTGATGTGTCCAGCCATGTATTGCTGTCCAAAAAACCTGGACTGTTGCATTGACTGTCATGTTCAATCTTTGACATGGATTTTTGGATCATGATTGCCATTATTTTCTTTATAATTATGGGGTGTAATGAGAAGGTGTGGACCCCACCATGAGGTGTGATGGGTCATACCTCAGTTGGCCCATGAAATGGTACCCAAAAAGGAGGCCCATAGGGGTGGGCGGTCCACCTTGTTGGGCTGTCCAACCCACATGCATGGAGGGAAAATATACACTTCAGCTTGGTTTCTTTGAGGGATGGGACACTTTTATGGACCCCACCTTACTTTATTTTATAAAAAAAATACTAAATCTCCATTTTCCCCCTCTTGGATGAAGGTTGGGCCCACCTTATTGGGTAAACAATGCATGGACAGCAACATCTCTTCCTGGACAGATTGAAATTCCTAATTTAATTAAAATATTTATGAGTATTTAAAAATTATAAAATTTTTCAGAGAGGTGGTTCACTTATGCTAGGACCAACCTACAAAATTTTGGGGCCAATGGACACCTGTACACACCATACTGGTGGCTGGACTGGCCAATTACAATACAGTGTCCAGATCAGTCCGATTTTTAGGACAGATTGATTTCTTTAAATAAATTAAAATATTTATATATGTCTAAAAATTCTAAAATTTTGTGGAGATATGTTTCACCCATTCTAGGACCCACTTACCACATTTCAGGGCCAATGGACCTCTCTGTACACCGTGGCAAGGGCCGGACTGGCCCACCACGTTGGGACGTCCAGGTCAGTCCGATTTTCTGGACAGTCTATTTTATTTAAATAAATTAAAATATTTATAAGTGTCCAAAAATCTTGAAATTTTGTGGGGATGTAGGTCACCTATGGAAGTATCACTCTGTAAAATTTCAAATCTAAAATACATTTGAGTTGCCCGTGGTATGGCTGGAAGTGGTTTGCTAGGCAGGGACACCCAGGCTCGGGCATCTAGCCTGCTTCGTGGGCCCACCTTGATGTGTTGAATGTCCCACCACCCATCCATGTAGGGTCCTTAGGGGATCGATCATACTTGTTCCCTTTTTATTCAATTAGAACACATTAGGTGGATTTTTGGGCCAGATACCCCAGGCCATAGGGCTGCCTACGTACACATGGGACATCCCTGCCTTAGGCTACTGCTGGGCTTGCATTCTAACGGTCTGGCCCATTTCATATATGTATTGCATATCCTCTCTCATATGGTGGGGCCCACAGTGATGTGTGTGAGCCATCAAGAATTAATTATACTAAGAAATACTTCTAATGTTGAAATCCAACCAACCTAGAAATTTGGGTGGGCTGAAATTTGGCATTGAGCCCAATAACTGTTGCCTATAGATGTTCTTTGGGGCAATATGGCCCACTAGATTTGAGGAGGATTTATGTCAGTATCTTACCATCTTAATTATATATTTTTTTGGGCTTAATTAGTGTATGATTAAAGGCCCATCCCAAATAGGATTCTTCTTGGTCTAGTCTCTTAGTTAAGTATGGGCCTTATAGCCTTAGTTGGGCTGGAACTTTTGATAGGCCCATTGAACCCTTAGGTCCTATATTTACAATGTCATTGTGATGGGCCTTATAGGCCAAATACTCAAGTAGTTGGGCCCTTGTTTGCCCACTATAATAAATCCATACTTAGGCCAAGATGTGAGGCCCAACTTACATGTGTTAAAAATTTAAGGGTTTCCCATATGTTGGGATAATGAGCTGCCCATTAGGCCCACCACAATGAATGAACCTATGACCCTTATGGTTGGGCCCTAACCTTGCTTAAGGGCCCACCAGGTTGCCTTTGTTTTTTTGGGCTTAGTGTGTGGCCCACTAGGCCATGGATTGATTGTGCCTTGGACCTTTCTTTGCATATGTAGCAGGCTACCTTTTGGGACCCAGTTGAGGTTGGATGTCCTCCTTGGTGGCCCTAAGGTAGGTCCATAGAGGCCCTTATAGGTGGTTAAAGGCCCACCTTGGGCCTGACTAGGACCGTTCCTCCTTAGGATTTTGACTCTCTTAGTTTGTGGGCCATCCCAAAGTACTGGGCTCCCACTAGAGGACTTCTCTTCTTCTTAGAATACCTGTCGATGTGCCTAGATCTTGACCCTCCTTGGGATAGACGATTTCATATTCCTCATGTAGGACACTTACATCGTTGCGACCCATATGCATCATTTGTATGAATTGATTGCATTGTATAGTGGTCATTCAAGGATGGAGTATCTCCCCTTGTGCACATTGAGTGCCTGAAACTTGTGCATGATCTATGTGTGCGACTCATGCATTGGCATCGCATTTTATGAGGATACCGCCCTTGCTTCATCAGGGCCTTGCCACCACAGGGACATTTGTGGATGGCTGCATGTGTGGACACCAAAAATATTACTTGAGCATACCGGGTGCATAAGATGCCCATGGGTGAGATTTCCAAAACTTTTATGGTACTAAGGATCTGCTCCAACGCCGTGACCGGGTGGAATACATGAGCGCACGAGGGCCTTATACCATTAGGCCGCGACTCCCACTGTCGTGTAGTCGGTTGGATAGGGGTGTAGCCTTACCTGCCTGGCGAGAGGAGGCATTGCTAGGATGAGTCTGACCAGCTCGTAAATGGGTCCGCTACCTTCATGCCTTGTTGGTGATTGGTTGTCCACAGGCGGGTAGTGAGGTCTCTTACGCTCGTTTGACTGTGCGGGGTCTGCAGAGCGACAGTCATTCAGCAGTGTAATGGACCCCGGTGATTTCCTTATGATTCGAAACGTACTTGACATATGGTTTGGATATGAGCACTGACATTACTTGCATCGCATTAGCATTGGCTGTATAAGCCCCTCCATGCATTACTTTGGTACGGCGTCCAGTACTCTTTGCATCATATTCATGGTAAGCCTGGGTAAGGTTAATGATGTTTTCTTTGATCATGCTTCTCTCCTTGTATCTCCTATTATTTTTCTGTGCACCATTGTCACACACCTACACCACCCTCTAAGCTTCTATAAGCTTATGCACGATTGATGCGTGCAGGAGATTCTAGGCAGGCGTCGTAACAGCAGAGCATGGAGCAGAGCTGAGCATTTGAGGACCCTAGTGTTGCCGACCTTTCTCTCTTTTCCTTTTTATCTCATGTCTGTCCTTTTGGACCTTATGGATGATTGTAAAAGTTCAAATTCTTAGTGGATTTTGTGATGTGTGCCCTCTGTTATTCTCAGGAATACTTGCTATGATCTTGGGTGTACTTGTATTGGAATGATTATACTGTTATGGAAATCCTCCTTGTAGGATCCCAGGATTGGAACCTGCCTCAGGAGCCAAGAATGGGGTACTGCGGAGGCTGTTGCGGCCAGAACCGGCCATCGGGTTACTTGTGAGTCTGGTTACCGAGTTTGGGGTGTGACAGAGAGAGAGAGAGGGTTTGGGTTCTATGAGAGGGGCGGGTGCGTGAGAGAGAGATGGGAGGGATTTGGGTTTTGGGAGGGGCGGGCACGCGCGTGACTTTTAAGCGAAGATGAATTTAAGTTATGGTGTTCAGTACAATGTGGGCCCCACCATGATGTTTGTATTTCATCCATGCCATCCATCTTATTTTTTAGATCATTTTATGGTATTAGACCGAAAATGAGTTATATTCCAATCTCAAGTAGACCACATTACAAGAAACAATGTTTAATGAATTTTGACCATTAAAACTTTTTTAGGGCCATAAAGTTTTGGATCAAGCTGATATTTGTTTTCACCCTTCATCTGGGTCTGTGTGACCTAATCAACAGATTGGATGTCAAATAAATAGTACAGTGTGCCTTAGGAGGATTTTAATTATGGATATCCAATCAATATTGTTTTCCAGTGGTGTGGTCCACCTGAGATTTATATTCCTCTCATTTTTGTGGTCAAGCCCTAAAATGATCTTTAAAAATGGATGAACAGAATGGAGAAATGACAGACATCATGGTGGGGCCCACAGAGCACTGACCACCAGCCACAGTGCTGGTGGCAGGGGGAGTAGCCAATCCGTTCCCCTTTTAATCTTAGTTTTTAAGTCTTGTAGGGCCCACCATAATGTATGTTATTTATCCACTACGTTCATTCATTTTAATGGATTATTTTAACAATTGATCCAAAAAAGGAGTCAGATCGAAGCTGTAAGTGAACTCCATAACATATTAACGATAGAAATTTATTTTTTATTATTTCTTATGGTGTGGTCCACTCAGACCTTTGATCTACATAATTTTTTAGCTCATCCACTGAAATTATATATCAGAATTGATGGGTGGTTTAGATTAAACACATATATTCCAATGGGCCCCATGG
This sequence comes from Magnolia sinica, assembly GCF_029962835.1. Lineage (NCBI taxonomy): Eukaryota > Viridiplantae > Streptophyta > Magnoliopsida > Magnoliales > Magnoliaceae > Magnolia > Magnolia sinica. Next base: position 55,967,905 of record NC_080584.1, read on the forward strand.
AGCCCCTCAAGGTGGGCCATACCATCTAAAATCATGTGAAGAAATGTCTAAAACATATAAAATCACTTGGTGGGGCCCACCTAAAATTTTGATGCATATGAAACTTGGTCTGACTCCTCATCCAAGTGGGACACACATAATGGATGGGCTAGATTTGTGAACCACATAAAAATCCTCCTAAGGCCCACTGTACTATTTATTTGACATCTAATACGTTGATTAGGTCATACAGGGCTAGGTGAAAGGGAAAAACAAAAATCAGTTTGATCCAAAACTTTTATGGCCCAAAATATTTTTTAATGGTTGACGCTCATTCAACAATATTTCCTGGAATGTGGTCCACTTAAGATTTGGATATATCTCATTTTTTGTCTCATACCGTAAGATGATCTTTAAAAATAGATAGACGACATGGATTAAACATATACATCATGGTAGGGCTCACAAAAGTTTTGGATCAAGCTGATATATATTTTTTCACTTCATCCAATTTTTTACACATAATCAATAGGTTAGATGTCAAATAACCATTACAGTGGGCCCTAGAAGGTTTTTAACTAGTGGACATTCAATCAAAAAAATTCCATGGTGTGGTCCACCTGAGATTTAGATCTATCTCATTTTCAGGATTAAGACATAAAATTATCTTTTAAAATGGATGGATGGCGTGAATAAAACGCATACATCATGGTGGGGTCCACATTGCACCGACTACTAGCAACCTGGCTAGTGGCAGCGTAACTAGCCAAACCACGTATGCTTTTGGATGGAAGCAGATTGTGTATAGAGTAACTTGGTACCCTGAGCATACTGAGTAAATCCTGTGGGGCCCACCATGATTTATTCATTTATTCACTATCCCACTCTTTTCTATGGTGGGTCCACTTGAACTTTGGATCTGCCCTATCAGTCAGATGCACCATTCCATGGTGGGCCATGAGCTTAAAAATAAAGTCAATCCATGACTTGAGTGGGCCACAACACATACTATAGTTGAGAGGGTTACCCTCCCATTAAAACATTCATAATCATTTATTGGGCCCAGCTAGACGTGCTTCATATATAGATCCACACTACGCCAAAACTGCGAAAAAAGGACGGTCCAAAACCGTCTCAAATGACCAAAAAGGACGGTCCTGGACCGTCGCAAGGGCCGTCAAATTTTGATGTGTCGTATTACTTAAAGGACGGTTGAAAACCGTCATTTTTATTGACGAAAAAAGGACGGTCATAGACCGTCCCAAAAAAGGACGGTTGTGAACCGTCCTTAAAAAGGACGGTCTGGGACAGTCTCTTATGAGCCTTTAAAGGACGGCCACAAACTGTCCTTTAAAAGGACGGTCATGGACCGTCCTTAAAAAGGACTGTCATGGTCCGTCTCTTATGGGCCTTCAAAGGACGGCCACAGACCGTCCTTTAAAAGGACGGTTATGGACCGTCCTTAAAAAGGACTGTCATGGTCCGTCTCTTATGGGCCTTCAAAGGACGGCTACAGACCGTCCTTAAAAAAGACTGTCATGGACCGTCCCTTATAAGAGGGTCAATATACACCTGTTACATCATCATAATCTTCCTGATATACACCTGTTACATCATCATATTTTTCCTGATATACACCTGTTATATAATATATTTCATCATATTCACATTCACATCCATCTAAACCTAAACTACGTAAATCCAGCATAAACTACATTCATCCAAACATAAACTACATCCATCTAAACCCAAACTACGTAAATCCAACATAAACTACATTCATCCAAACATAAACTACATCCATCCAAACACAAGCAATCTTATCCACATTACATTCATCCACACATAAATACATATAAGTTTAACATCATAAATTAAAAAAGAAAAAATCAGCAACAATTTTCTCTGTCTTTCACCTGAAAAAAAAAATAAATTAACCAACAAAACATTATAATTCAGAATCATGAAGAATTGCATAAACTCCTTCCAAAAAAATGAGCACTTGTTAAAAATAAAACTGATCATTAAAATAGGTTTAGGTTTAGGTTTTAAGTTTTAGGTGTTAGGTTTTAGGTTTGGGTTTAGGTTTAGGTTTAGGATTAGGTTTTAGGTCATAGGTTATAAATTTAGGTTATAGGTTATAGGTTAAGGTTTAGGTTATAGGTTTTGGTTTAGGTTTAGGTTTAGGTTAAGGTTTAGATTTTAGTTATAGGTTTTAGTATATAGGTTATAGCTTTAGGGAATTGAGAATAGGTTAAGGTTAAGGTTTAGGTTTAGGAAATCGGGTCTGAGTTCATGATCGGGTTTAGGTTTGGGTTATCAAGTTTAGGTTTAAGTTTAGGGAGTTGAGATTAGGATTAGGTGTAGGTGTAGGTTTAGGTTCAAGGATTTAAAAATACATTTTGATTTTAGGTTTAGGTTTAGGTTTTAGGCTTATGTTTAGGTTATAGGTTTAGGTTATAAGTGCAGTTAATAGGTTTAGATTTATGTTAGGTTATAGGTTAAGGTTTAGGTTTAGGAAATTGGGTTCGGGTTCGGGATCGGGTTGAGGTTTGGATTAGGGAGTTGAGATTAGGATTAGGTGTAGGTTTAGGTTTAGGGATTTGAGAATACATTTAGGTTTAGGTTAAGGTTTAGGTTTAGCTTATAAGCAATAGGTTTTAGGTTTAGGTTTAAGTTATAGGTTTTAGGTTTAGGTATAGCTTTAGGCTTAGGTTTAGGTTACAAGATAAAAGGTTTAGGGAATTATTGAGAATAGGTTAAGTTTTAGGTTTAGGAAATCGGGTTCGGGTTCGAGATCGGGTTTAGGTTTGGGTTTTCAAGTTTAGGTTTAGGTTTAGGTTAGGGAGTTGAGATTAGGATTAGGTGTAGGTTTAGGTTTAAGGATTCGAGAATACATTTAGGTTTTATGTTTAGGTTTAGGTTTAGGTTTAGGAAATCGGGTTCGGGTTCGGGTTCGGGATCGGGTTTAGGTTTTGGTTTTCAAGTTTAGGTTTAGGTTTAGGTTAGGGAGTTGAGATTAGGATTAGGTGTAGGTTTAAGTTTAGGGATTTGAGAATACATTAAGGTTTAGGTTTAAGAAATCGGGTTTGGGTTCGGGATCAGGTTTAGGTTTGAGTTTTTAAGTTTAGGTTTAGGTTTAGGTTAGGGAGTTGAGATTAGGATTAGGTGTAGGTTTAGGTTTAGGGATTTGAGAATACATTTAGGTTTTAGGTTTATGTTTGGGTTATAGGTTATAGATTTAGGTTTAGGTATAGGTTTAGGTTTCGGTTTAGGTTATAAGCAATGGGTTCAGGGAATTGAGAATAGGTTAAGGTTTAGGTTTAGGAAATCGGGTTCGGGTTCGGAATCAGGTTTAGGTTTGAATTTTCAAGTTTAGGTTTAGGTTTAGGTTAGGGAGTTGAGATTAGGATTAGGTATAGGTTTAGGTCTAGGGATTTGAGAATGCATTTAGGTTTTAGGTTTAGGTTTAGGTTATAGATTACATGTTTAGGTTAAGGCTATAGGTTATAGGTTTAGGTTAAGGTTTAGGTTTAAGTTTAAGGATTTGAGAATACATTTAGGTTTTAGGTTTAGGTTTAGGTTATAGGTTACAGGTTTAGCTCTAGGTTTAGGTTTATGCTATAGGTTATAGGTTTAGGTTAAGGTTTAGGTTTAGGAAATCGGGTTCGGGTTCGGGATCGGGTTTAGGTTTTAGTTTTCAAGTTTAGGTTTAGGTTTAGGTTAGGGAGTTGAGATTAGGATTAGGTGTAGGTTTAAGTTTAGGGATTTGAGAATACATTTAGGTTTTAGGTTTATATTTAGGTTATAGGTTACAGGTTTAGGTTAAGGCTAGAGGTTATAGGTTTAGGTTAAGGTTTATGTTTAGGTTTAAGTTTAGGTTATAAGCTATAGGTTTAGGGAATTGAGAATAGGTTAAGGTTTAGGTTTAGGAAATCAGGTTCGGGTTCGGGATCAGGTTTAGGTTTTGGTTTTCAAGTTTAGGTTTAGGTTTAGATTAGGGAGTTGAGATTAGGACTAGTTGTAGGTTTAAGTTTAGGGATTTGAGAATACATTTAGATTTTAGATTTATATTTAGGTTATAGGTTACAGGTTTAGGTTAAGGCTATAGGTTACAGGTTTAGGTTAAGGTTTAGATTTAGGTCTAAGGATTTGAGAATACATTTAGGTTTTGGGTTTTGGTTTAGGTTATAGGTTACAGGTTTAGGTTTATGCTATAGGTTATAGGTTTAGGTTAAGGTTTAGGTTTAAGTTTAAGTTTTAAGCTATAGGTTTAGGGAATTGAGAATAGGTTAAGGTTTAGGTTTAGGAAATCGGGTTGGGGTTCGGGATCGGGTTTAGGTTTGAGTTTTCAAGTTTAGGTTTAGGTTTAGGTTAGGGAGTTGAGATTAGGATTAGGTGTATGTTTAGGTTTAGGGATTTGAGAATACATTTAGGTTTTAAGTTTTTATTTAGGTTATAGGTTACAGGTTTAGGTTAAGGCTATAGGTTATAGGTTTAGGTTAAGGTTTAGGTTAAGGTTTAGATTTAGGTTTAAGGATTTGAGAATACATTTAGGTTTTGGGTTTAGGTTTAGGTTATAGGTTACAGGTTTAGGTTTAGGTTAAGGTTTAGGTTTAAGTTTAGGTTATAAGCTATAGGTTTAGGGAATTGAGAATAAGTTAAAGTTTAGGTTTAGGAAATCGGGTTTAGATTTGAGTTTTCAAGTTCAGGTTTAGGTTTAGGTTAGGGAGTTGAGATTAGGATTAGGTGTAGGTTTAGGTTTGGGGATTTGAGAATACATTTAGGTTATAGGTTTATGTTTAGGTTATAGGTTATAGGTTAAGGTCAAGGCTATAGGTTATAGGTTTAGGTTAAGGTTTAGGTTAAGGTTTAGGTTAAGGTTTAGATTTAGGTTTAAGGATTTGAGAATACATTTAGGTTTTAGGCTTAGGTTTAGGTTATAGGTTACAGGTTTAGGTTTAGGTTTATATTTAGGTTATAGGTTATAGGTTTAGGTTAAGGTTTAAGTTAAGGTTTAGGTTTAGGTTTAAGTTTAGGTTATAAGCTATAGGTTTAGAGAATTGAGAATAGGTTAAGGTTTAGGTTTAGGAAATCGGGTTCGGTTTCGAGTTCGGGATTGGGTTTAGGTTTAAGTTTTCAAGTTTAGGTTTAGGTTTAAGTTAGGGAGTTGAGATTAGGATTCGGTATAGGTTTAGGTTTAGGGATTTGAGAATACATTTAGGTTTTAGGTTTAGCTTTAGGTTATAGGTTACATGTTTAGGTTAAGGCTATAGGTTATAGGTTTAGGTTAAGTTTTAGGTTAAGGTCTGGGTTTAGGTTTAAAGATTTGAGAATACATTTAGGTTTTAGGTTTAGGTTTAAGTTATAGGTTACGGGTTAGAGGTTTAGGTTTAGGTTTATGTTTATGCTATAGGTTGAGGTTAAGGTTTAGGTTAAGTTTTAGGTTTAGGTTTAAGTTTAGGTTATAAGCTATAGGTTTAGAGAATTGAGAATAGGTTAAGGTTTAGGTTTAGGAAATCGGGTTCGGGTTCGGGATCGGTTTTAGGTTTGAGTTTTCAAGTTTAGGTTTAGGTTTAGGTTTACGGATTTGAGAATACATTTAGGTTTTAGGTTTAGGTTTAGGTTATAGGTTACATGTTTAGGTTAAGGCTATAGGTTATAGGTTTAGGTTAAGGTTTGAGTTTAGGTTTAAGGATTTGAGAATACATTTAGGTTTTAGGTTTAGGTTTATGTTATAGGTTACAGGTTAGAGGTTTATGTTTATGTTTAGATTTATGCTATTGGTTATAGCTTTAGGTTAAGGTTTAGGTTAAGTTTTAGGTTTAGGTTTAAGCTATAGGTTTAGAGAATTGAAAATAGGTTAAGGTTTAGGTTTAGGAAATCGGGTTCTGGTTCGGGATCGGGTTTAGGTTTGAGTTTTCAAGTTTAGGTTTAGGTTTAGGTTAGGGAGTCGATATTAGGATTAGGTGTAGGTTTAGGTTTAGGGATTTGAGAATACATTTAGGTTTTAGGTTATGTTTAGGTTATAAGTTATAGGTTTAGGTTAAGGTATAAGTTTAGCTTTCGGTTTAGGTTATAAGTAATTGGTTTAGGGAATTGAGAATAGGTTAAGGTTTAGGTTTAGGAAATCGGGTTCGGGTTCGGGATCGGGTTTAGGTTAGGGAGTTGGGATTAGGATTAGGTGTAGGTTTAGTTTTAGGGATTTGAGAATACATCTAGGTTTTAGGTTTATGTTTAAGTTATAGGTTATAGGTTTAGGTTTAGGTTTAGGTTAAGGTATAAGTTTTGGTTTCGATTTAGGAAATTGAGAATAGGTTAAGGTTTAGGTTTAGGAAATCGGGTTTGGGTTCAGGATCGGGTTTAGGTTTGGGTTATCAAGTTTAGGTTTAGGTTTAGGTTAGGGAGTTTAGATTAGGATTAGGTGTAGGTTTAGGTTTGGGGATTTGGGAATACATAAGGTTTTAGGTTTAGGTTTAGGTTATAGGTTATAGGTTTAGGTTTAGGTTTGGTTTTGGTTTTGATTTAAGTTATAGGTTTTGGGTTTAGGTTTAGGTTTAGGGAAAGGTAGTTTTGATTTAGGTTATAGGTTATAGGTTTAAGTTAAGGTATAAGTTTAGCTTTCGGTTTAGGTTATAAGCAATTGGTTTAGGGAATTGAGAATAGGCTAAGGTTTAGGTTTAGGAAATCGGGTTCGGGTTCGGGATCGGGTTTAGGTTTTGGTTTTCAAGTTTAGGTTTAGGTTTAGGTGAGGGAGTTGATATTAGGATTAGGTGTAGGTTTAGGTTTAGGGATTTGAGAATACTTTTAGGTTTTAGGTTTAGGTTAAGGCTATAGGTTACAGGTTTAGGTTAAGGCTATAGGTTATAGGTCTAGGTTAAGGTTTAGGTTCAGGTTCAGATTTAGGTTTAATGATTTGAGAATACATTTAGGTTTTAGGTTTATGTTTAGGCTATAGGTTATAGGTTTAGGTTTAGGTTTTGGTTTCGGTTTAGGTTATAAGCAATAGGTTTAGGGAATTGAGAATAGGTTAAGATTTAGGTTTAGGAAATCGAGTTTGGGTTCAGGATCGGGTTTAGGTTTGGGTTATCAAGTTTAAGTTTAGGTTTAGGTTAGGGAGTTTAGATTAGGATTAGGTGTAGGTTTAGGTTTGGGGATTTGGGAATACATTAGGTTTTAGGTTTGAGTTTAGGTTATAGGTTATAGGTTTAGGTTTAGGTTTAGGTTTGGTTTTGGTTTTGATTTAAGTTATAGGTTATAGGTTTAGGTTTAGGTTTAGGGAAACGTGGTTTTGATTTAGGTTATAGGTTATAGGTTTAGGTTAAGGTATAAGTTTAGCTTTCGGTTTAGGTTATAAGCAATTGGTTTAGGGAATTGAGAATAGGTTAAGGTTTAGGTTTAGGAAATCGGGTTCGGGTTCGGGATCGGGTTTAGGTTTTGGTTTTCAAGTTTAGGTTTAGGTTTAGGTGAGGGAGTTGAGATTAGGATTAGGTGTAGGTTTAGGTTTAGGGATTTGAGAATACATTTAGGTTTTAGGTTTAGGTTAAGGCTATAGGTTACAGGTTTAGGTTAAGGCTATAGGTTATAGGTCTAGGTTAAGGTTTAGGTTTAGGTTTAGGTTTAGGTTAAGGTTAAGGTTGAGGTTTAGGTTATAGGTTAAGGTTTTAGGTCATAGGTTTTGGTTTAGGTTAAGGGTATGGTCCCTGCAAATACAGATATAAACACGGCCATCCGACACAAATTGCCAGGCCCTTCCAATGTTGTCCATAAAAAATGGACAGCTTCATCATGGTCATAATAGCGGTTCCCTCTTTCCAGGGAACCCCGCTCTTCCGGATAGCTCCGACGCACATCCAGGTCTGCTCCATCAATTTCGAGTTAATACATAAACATGGCCTGTCCAAATGATCAGGCCACTCCAATGCTGTCCATAGGAAATGGACAGCTTCATCATGGTCATAACAGCGGTTCCCACCTTCTAGGGACCCCCGCTAAACATCCGGATAGCTCCGACGCACATCCGGGTCTACTCCATCAATTTCGAGCTAATACATTTAAAAACAACATAATTATATCTAAAAGCATCTGGATACCTGGAGAAGGCCTCCCATATTCGTATTGTTGGTTACTCATCCCTTTGTCTATAAGCCACAATCGACCAACACTTTCTATTGCTACCTGTACTCTGAAACCAACACAAATATAACTGGGAAACAATATAAGGAATAAGAAAAAATCAAGAAAACATTTACTAAATAAAAATTTTCCAATTTATCAATAAGGTTCAATTTATTAGTCAGAAACATCCAGCTAGACCAAATACTGCTTCTTTTTTTTTCTAGATTGAAACAGGGTAGATAGTTGATGATCTTTTCATATATAACCAATATGACATATGGAGAGATGGACTCACAATTATGCCATGTGCCTCACTCAGACATCTCCTAACAAATTTTCTTTCTAATACAACAAAAAAGCTCATCACTTGTCCATCCTCTATTCATGAAACAAAATGAAGGTTCTTCTTGAAACAATGCTGGGTTTCAAAATCAATTTGGAAACACTATATATAAGCGTATTTTGCATAAATGATAAAAGTCATATATATAAGATCTTGATGTTACCAAAGAATATATCAAAATCAATTTGAAGGCATTGTGGATAAGTGCATTTTGCAGATAAGTATGATAAAAGGGTGTGAAATACCTACAGAGACTGTCCAGACATCACACGAACATATCATACTGCTATCCATAACGAATATAACAAGATCTGGTTTCTACAACATCAAGGAACTTAAATGTGATATAGATAGCATGTTGGCAACCAACATAAATGAATAAGAGTGATAAACCTTTAGAATAAGAAAATGAATACCGTTGCTTCAAACACTTGGTGCATTTCTTCAAACAGAGCCGCTTCCTGTTTGTGGTGTCCACTTGTGTCTACAATTATCAGATCACAATTTTCCTTCTTAAACCGTTCTACACCTTCTGCTGCAATTTTTACAGGGTCTGACTCCATGTAGCTGTGGATACAGCACAAATGATTTTTTATGTGAAAATGTTAGGAAAAAGCACAAAATGAAACAAGCAGTGTTATGTAGACATAAACATATTTTATCTGACCAAAAGACGAGCAGCACTGGCAGCATTAACAAATTTGGAACTAATGTACAAATTTGGAACTCGTTCAAATATTCCAGGACCTAAATCGGGTTTCACTGTGATGACCCATTCTCCATGGTTGCTTTTGAACTCATACCTATGATTCAAAATTTTTGAGGCATCAGCACCGAAAAAAAAAAATCACATTCAATTTTTATAAGGGAATCATGATAATAAATAATAATACCACACTGCCACTGCTGTGTATATTTCATGAAACAAAATAGATACACCTAGATAGGGGATGGCCCTAACTAACCCCTCAATACAAAGCTATATAATGAAAAAAACAGACCTCTATGCACAACCGCAACACTTGGATCCCTAAAAAATCAAACATCAAAGGATCAAGAGAACTGTAGCTTCACATGTACAACATGCAAGCACAGTAGCTCTCAAAGATCCCCATAACTTTCCAGCTATTTTTCTTGGGATCCAGGCCGGGTTAAACATTTCATTTAAAGCAAACAAGGGCCTTTTTTGTTCAGGTCCTAACAGTGTTCCAGACAGAATGTACAGCAAAGCTAAAGAACTTGAAAATAAAGACACTTGACCAGGATCTCCATGAACCAATCGGATTCAGATCAGTTTGATGAAGGAAGAAAAAGTCACACTGTGATGTCAAGAAAAATCCTGCAACTGCTGATTACATCACATTTGTATGTATCCAGAAAATAGCATCTTGAACAGGACAACCATGCAATTTTTTTTCTTGTATTTACAGAGCACTTTGTAAGAATGCAGATAGCCATGCAATTTTTCTTATATTTATAGAGCTTTGCGAAGGCAACGCACAGTCACATGTCTAGGTCATCTGAGAAAACCATCAGGGGTGCCTGATGTTTGGTGATCAAGTGGGTCAAATCATCAGGTAGAGTGATAAAGCAATTGATGGTGTCAAAAATTGCCCAGTCCACATTAAATGAACATGTACACTGATGAGTTTGGTGACTGTTTTATACCAAAATCTACCCAATGCCTCTGAAAAGCAAAGAGATCTCAGGTCCATTTAGACATTGTACAGTTCTCAAAATGTCTGATTGGTTAAGACCTAGTACACTAAATCTGTGTATGCTTCTTGTTACAGTGTTTTGCAAATTGCATTGAAACAATGTCGCGAAACTCACTGCCACTTCTGCTTCAATGAATTTCCAGCAAATAGTATACCCTGTTCGTCATGTATGATTTCAATGTATTGCTCCCAGCATTGCCAAGAACAGGCAGGAGGAATACAATCTTGGAACAATCAGCTCAAAGATACTATGCACGAGCACATATCAGACAAATTTCTGCAGAAGTGCTTGTACAAGTTCTGCATCTCTATTAATGTCAGATCCGAAATGTGAATTACATAAACTGAATTTTAGAGTGTAATCCAAGTTCATGTAATTATAAGATATGAATTAGAGATCGACTAAAAAGATATGAATTCATTTTAAAGTGGAACCCAAACAGGTCCTTAGAATTTACATTCAAAAAATCCTCCAGTCTTTTTCCTATTGTGCAGGAGAACCATCTATGCACATAAAATTGCTGGCAACTATTTTTTTTTTTTTTTGGTGTATTAAAATCCTCTCACCCCAAACAGGTGACTTTCCTCCCCCAAACGCCAACTGTAACTACGTCACCTGTAACTTACTTACATTTTAGAAAAGTTACAGGCATCCAAACAGGCCCTTAGTTGCATTCTGCTTCAACTGATCAAAAGCACCAGCTCTAATTTTTGGGATAAAGCCCTAAAATGATCTGTAAAAATGGATGAATGGCATGGATACAATATATACATCATGGTGGGGCCATAGATCATGGTGGTGCTGCAGACGAAATCGGATTGCATACTGAGTTACTCAGTACACTCTTATTGTACTGAGTAAACTCAGTAGGGCCCACCTTAATCCCTAAATTCCCATATCCCAAAATCCCTAAGGGCCCGTTTGGCCGGTCGGATTGGAAGGGATTGGATGGTATTGGAAAGGATTAGAAGTTAAATCCCGGGATTGGCCTAGCGTGCCAAACAGAGTCATGATCTAATCCCAATCCCATGGGTCTCAAGACAATCCACTGACAAAATCATTATTACCTTTAAATCCCATCCAATCCACCCTAATCCGTTCAAATTTGCCAGGGACGTGTTTGGCTCCAGGGATTGGAAGGGATGGGAAGGTTTAATCCCGGGATTGGCCGGGCGTGCCAAACAGACTGGATATAGCAATCCAGTGATATAGCAATCCCATGGATCTCAAGACAATCCACTGACAACACCATCATCACCATGCCATCCACCCTAATACCATTCAATCCCTTCTAATCCACCCGGCCAAACGGGCCCTAAATCCCCAATCCCCAAATCCCTAAATCCCCAAATCCCTAAATCACCAAATAGTTTCAATCGGTCTTGAGATTGAGAGAGAGAGAGAGAGAGAGAGAGATACCTCATGTGGATGTACGAGAGAGAGAGCACCGAGAGAGAGAGAGCACCGAGAGAGGGCGCGGTGGAGAGCGGACCGAGAGAGAGAGAGGGCACGGTGGAGAGCGGACCGAGAGAGAGAGAGAGAGGATGCGCGAGAGTGAGAGAGGGCGGCGAGGAAGGGAGGGCGGCGAGGGAGAGAGACAGAGAGAGAGCCCTCGCCGAGGGAGGGCAGGGGTGAGAGAGAGAGAGAGAGAGAGAGAGAGAGAGAGAGAGAGATAAGAGGGAATGTGGGCGCGCGGCTCTTTTGAGCGCGCGCCCAAATTTTGCCTGAGATTGGACGGTGCTCTGTGGGCCCCACCATGATGTATGATTTTCATCCATGCCGTCCATCCAATTTTACAAATCATATTAGGCTCTATGTTGAAAATTAAAGGGAAATAAATCTCAGGTGGTCCACACCACATGAGAACAATAGTAATTGGATATCCACCATTAAAATCCTCCTAAGGCCCACTGTACTGTTTATTTGACATCAAATCTGTTGATTTGGTCATCCAGGACCAGATGAAGGGAAAAAATAAAAATAAGCTTGATCCAAAACTTTTATGCCTATTGATCATATTTTTAATGGTCGACGCTCATTCAACACGTTTCCTGTAATGTGGTCCACTTGAGATTTGCATATATCTCATTTTTGGTCTCATAATGTAAAATTATCTGTAAAAATATATGGACAGCATGGATGAAACACATATATCGTGGTGGGAGCCATAGAGCACTGAACACTAGTCATTGGTTAGTGTCAGGGGAGTAGTCAATCGTTCTCAAGCGTACAGAGTAAATCCTATGGGGGCCACCATAATTTATTTATTTTATCCACTCCATCTATCCATTTTAACATATAATTTTATTACATAAGTTCAAAAATGAAGCCTATAAAAATCTAAAGTGGACCACATCATAGGAAATAGTATAAACTGAACATCTACTATTAAAATAATTTGTAAGGCCACCGAAGTTTTGGATCAAGTTGATACTTTAGTTTTCCCTTCATCCATGTATTTGTGATCTATTGAACAGGTTGGATGACAAATAAAAATCATTGTAGGCCATAGGAAGATTTCAATGGTGGAAATCATTATTCCTAATGTGTTCCTGTGGTATGGTCCATTATGTCCACGTCATCCATCTGAGAGAGAGAGAGAGAGAGAGAGTGTGTGTGTGAGAGGACAGAGAGTGAGTCTCTCTTACGAGCGGTCATGGATCACATGGTCTGTGCTCTGTGGGCCCCACCATGATGTATGTGCATGTTTCATCCTTGTCATCCATCTATTTTTCATTTTATTTTATGATATGAGACAAAAAATGAGGTATATCCTAATCTCAACTGGACCACATTATAAGAAACAGTGTTGAATGAGCGTCGACCATTAAAAACCTTTTGGGGGCCATATAAAGTTATGGATCAATCTGATATTTTTTTCCCCTTCATCTGGGCCTGTATGACCTAATTAACAGATAGGATGTCAAATAAAAGGTACAGTGGGCCTTAGGAGGGTTTTAATGGTGGATATCCAATCACTATTATTTTCATGTGGTGTGGTCCACCTGAGATTTATATCCCTTTCATTTTTCGTATTTTGCCCTAATATGATTTGTAAAAATGGATGGACAGCATGGATGAAACACATACATCATGGTGGGACCCATAGAGCACCGACCAACATCCAAAAACGGTTACTCGCCTCGAACATATTTCGTATGAGAAAGATATTGGGCAAACAAGATTGATTAATAATTTGAGTGAATTTTGATTTAAACATCTGAAGTTATTTACTTTTCATGTTTGGACTGATCAGATTGTCCAAAAACAATTAAAGGTTGTTCATAATATCAAAAATATATAAATGAATAGAAAACACAAACATCAGCTTGATCCAAAACTTCTATAGCCACCAAGAAATTTTAAATGGTAGAGGTTCAATCACACTATTTCCTGTGGTGTGGTCCACTTGAGCTTTGGATATGCTTCCTGTTTGTTCTTTAGACCTCAAATTATCTGTTAACATGGATGAATGGAGTGGATAAAATAAATAAATAACGGTGAACCCCACAGAGTTTACTTTGATAAAGGTAACGAGTAATTCACTTAAGTGTAGTGGACAAAGGTTTCCTTAAAACATTCATAATCATATATTGGGCCTGCCTAAATGTGATTCACATATCCAACCCACTCATTATGTGTGTCCCACTTGGATGAGGGGTCAGACCAAGTTTCAACCGCATCCAAAACTCATGTGGGCCCCACCAAGTGCTTTTATATTTTTTAGGATGTCTTCACATAGTTTTAAATGGTATGGCCCACTCGAGTTTCATTTACCGATGATTTTTGAGATATCTCATAACTATAAATGGGACACATCAAATCCACGATGTTGATGTTCGACACACATCATGATGAGGCCCACAAAACTTACTAACATCAATTCTTAGGTTCTCACAAGGTCAGTTATAAGTTGGGTCACAATTTTAACCAGAATATTTGGCCCATTTCACATGTCTAGTTCATTCACTCTATTTTACTAATTAATTCTCAATTTGACTAGTTACTCGCCTCAATCAGGCTAGATATATATGAGAAAGATATTGGGCATACAAGATTGACCAACAATTTCAGTGAAATTTGATTTAAACATCTGAAGTTATTTACTCTTCAATTTGAACTGATTAGATTGTCTAAAAACGATTAAAAGTTCAATTAGTGGATGTGCCTAATAATTTAGTAATTTTATTTTTCACAAATGAATTTAACATTTTTTTTTCAAAATGTATATATTTTTTCTCTTTTAACTAAATATCATTTTTATTATAAATAAATTTAACATTTTTTTTTTTACAAAATTTAGTTTTCTTTTTTTTTAAAATATTTTTTTTTTTACAATTTGTCAATTTTTTCACAAATTTGTTTAATTTTTTAAAATTTATTTTTCAAAATATCATTTTTTAAATCTCACTTTTGTTATAACTTTTTAATTTTTCTTGTCAAAATACAAAATCCGATTGGTGGACTTGGTATGATTTGATGGATGCCGGTCGTCTTCTTTTTTTTTTTTTCTTTTTAGATTCCATTTGGCTTAAACTATATTCCAATTCCTTTTTAATTAACAAGCAGCTTAAACTATATCTAAGCTGTGCAAGTTTATATCTCATTGCTTTGGAGACGAGTTAATAGCCGAAAAATGATAACATGAGAATGGTCTATACTAATGTATGCATTTGGTACCAATTCTTAATGTTGGCAACACCTGACATACCTGTACCTCTCCAAAGGTCACACTGATTGAATGATCTTAACTGTCTGAAATTGCCGTTGGATTAATTTGGACCATTTTCTTTTTGACTATCCTGAAGAACATTGACTTGTACTATTCTTTTTAAACATTTATATGCTTCAATCTCCTTTGGTCTGCACTTATGTTGAAGGGCACATCTATTATGTTGGGTAGAACACTTATTTTAATATCACAATGACTGGATAATCTCAACCATCTGATATTACCATTGAATTTAGACCATTTTCTTTTTTACTAAGGTATTAAGGAACTTTGATTTGCACTCCTCTTTCTTAAACGTGTATATTTTTTTTTAACCTCGAGTTAACACTCTTCTTCTTCTTCTTTTTCTTTTTTCTTTTCACGTTTACATGTTTTTAATCCCACCTTGTGTATTGTAGGCCACATCCATTTAATTTGGTATAGATCCTTTTTTTTATTCAATTTTTCTTGTCAAAATACAAAATCTAGTTTTCTTTTTTAAAATATATATTTTTTTACATTTTTTCAATTTTTTCACAATTTTGTTTAATTTCTTATTTTTTTTTTCAAAATATCATTTTTTTAATCTTATTTTGTTATATAACTTTTTAATTTTTGTTGTCAAAATACAAAATCTAGTTTTCTTTTAAAAAAAAAAAAATATTTTTTTAAAATTTGTTATTTTTTTCACAATTTTGTTTAATTTTTTAAATTTTCTTTTCAAAATATCATTTTTTTATCGAAATCTTGTTATATAACTTTTTAATTTTTCTTTTCAAAATATAAAATCTAGTTTTCTTTTAATATATATATATATATATATATATATATATATATATATATATATATATATATATATATATATAATTTACAATTTGTCAATTTTTTCACAATTTTGTTTAATTGTTTAAATTTTCTTTTTCAAAATATAATTTTTTCAATATCACTTTTGTTATATAACTTTTTAATTTTTCTTGTCAAAATACAAAATCTAGTTTTCTTTTTTAAAATATATATTTTTTTACAATTTGTCAATTTTTTCACAATTTTGTTTAATTTTTTAAATTTTCTTTTTCAAAATATCATTTTTTAAATATCATTTTTGTTATATAACTTTTTAATTTTTCTTTTCAAAATACAAAATCTAGTTTTCTTTTTAAAAATATATATTTTTTTTACAATTTGTCAATTTGTTCACAATTTTGTTTAATTTTTAAAATTTTCTTTTTCAGAATATCATTTTTTAAATATCACTTTTGTTATACAACTTTTTAAATTTTCTTTTCAAAATACAAAATCTAGTTTTCTTTTTTAAAAAATATATTTTTTTACAATTTGACAATTTTTTTACAATTTTGTTTATTTTTTAAAATTTTCTTTTTCAAAATATCATTTTCTTATCGAAATTTTTTTTTCAAAATTATCAACTTTATTAAAAGTTCTTAATTTTTATTTCAAAATCTAAATTTTTTTCTTAAACATTGTTAGTTATTTTTCTAAGCTTTTTAACTTTTTTTTTTTCGAAATTCATAATTTTTTTTTGTTTTTAATGTTTGAGTTGAGCATTTGTCTAATGTAGACGGTCGTTGACAGTCTCAAATAACCACAATAAGACGGCTAAGGACCGTCTCTAATAGAGACGGTCATTGACAGTCTCAAATAGGGACTGTTAAGGACCTACAATACGAGACGGTCCTTGACAGTCTCAAACAGAGACAGCTAAGAACCGTCCCTAATCCAGGCTCTTTTTACCAGTCCTAAATTACAGGAAAAGACAGCCAACGACCGTCTCTATTTGAGACGGTCCTTGACAGTCTCAAATTACCAGTAAGAGACGGTCAATGACCGTCTCTAATAGGGACGGTCTTTGACAGTCTCAAATTCCAGCATATAAGACGGTCATGGACCGTCTCTTATTCCGGACGGTCAATGACCGTCTTTTATCTATAGTTAACGACGGGTTTTCGACCGTCTCAAATAATTTGTGGACGTTCAAATTTTTAAGACAATAATAAAGACGGTCAAGGGCCGTCTAAAAGTTTAGAGACGGTTTACGGCCGTCTCTAAAGTGTCTTTAAACCAAGCAATTTTAGAGACGGTCCAGAACCGTCTCTAAATCCGTCATTTTTTCCCATTTTTCACGTAGTGCCAGCCCATTCATTATGTGTGTCCCAATTGGATGAGGAGTCAGACTAAGTTTCATACACATCCAAAACTCACGTGGGCCCCACCAAATGCTTTTATATGTTTTAGAGATGTCTTCACATAGTTTTAAATATTATAGCCCACCTGAGTTTCGTATATGACTGATTTTTGGACTTAAAGGGGACACATCAAATGCATGGTGTTGATGTTCTCAGGCCATATATATATTTTCGAGCCAAACGGATGGTGGGAACCTTATGATGTACTAGATGACTTTCAGGCCTCTTTAACGTGAACGGCTTGATTTCCTAGGATATCTAACGTGTAAATCCTTCGATCTTAGTCCCCTGAGGTCTGTCCCTTGCCTTTGGTGTCATCAGAGTGTCAAATCCATACTTTAAGCATCCTTTTCAGTCCTACGCTTGTGAATACACCTTGAATCACAAACACAATTAAATAGGGCATTAAACAGTATCATGTTCATAAAAACAAGTAATAACTGAGGTCTAATATGCAATATTCGACCCTCAACAGGGGGCCATATAAAGTTTTAGATCAAGCTAATATTTTTTTTCCCTTCATCTGGGCCTATATGACCTAATCAACAGATTGGATGTCAAATAAAAAGTACAGTGGGCCTTAGGAGGGTTTTAATGGTGGATATCTAATCACTATTGTTTTCATGTGGTGTGGTCCTCTTGGGCCTTCACTAAAAAGTACAGTGAAGAAAGGTTTCCTTAAAACATTCATAATCATATATTGGGCCTGCCTAAATGTGATTCACATATCCAACCCACTCATTATGTGTGTCCCACTTGGATGAGGGGTCAGACCAAGTTTCAACCGCATCAAAACTCATGTGGGCCCCACCAAGTGCTTTTATATTTTTGAGGATGTCTTCACATAGTTTTAAATGGTATGGCCTACTTGAGTTTCATTTACCGATGATTTTTGAGATATCTCATAACCGAAAGGGAACACATCAAATCCACGGTGTTGATGTTCGACACACATCATGATGGGGCCCACAAAACTTACTAACATCAATTCTTAGGTTCTCACGAGGTTAGTAAGTTAGGTCACAATTTTAACTAGAATATTTGGCCCATTTTACATGTCTGGTCCATTCACTCTATTTTACTGATCAATACTCTCAATTTGACTAGTTACTCGCCTCAATTATGCTACATATGAGAAAGATATTGGGCATACAAGATTGATCAACAATTTCAGTGAAATTTGATTTAAACATCTGAAGTTATTTACTCTTCAATTTGAACTGATTAGATTGTCCGAAAATAATTAAAGGTTCAATTAGTGGATGTGCCTAATAATTTAGTAATTTTATTTTTCAAAAATAAATTTAACATTTTTTTTTTCAAAATGTATATTTTTCTCTTTTAACTAAATATCATTTTTATTATAAAATATTTTTAAAATATTTAAAATACAAATTTTGAATTTTTATTTTCAAAATCTCAAAAAATTTCTCATATTTTAATTTTTTCTCAAAATTTTCAAAATGCCGATATTTTTCTTCAAAAGCATTATTTTGTTCTCAAAATTTTTCTTAAACATAGTTAAAATTTCTGAACTTTTTAATATTCTCTTTTATGTGATATTAAAAATTATTTAAATATTACCTTTTAATTTTATATATATATATATATATATATATATATTTATATATATTTATATATATATATATATATATATATATATATTTCCATTCATATGATATAAAAACTATATATATATATACACACACACACACACACACACACACATTTTTACTGACAAAAATTTTTTAAAATGAAAACATTTTTACATTATTACCCGACCTAAAAATGGGTTGGAGAAACATAGAGGCGGCAAAGATATACAACACATCATCAAAATCTCACTTCTGTTATCTAACTTTCCAATTTTTCTTATCAAAATACAAAATTTAGTTTTCTTTTTTAAAATATATATTTTTTTACAATTTGTCAATTTTTTCACAATTTTGTTTAATTTTTTAAAATTTCTTTTTCAAAATATCATTTTTTAAATCTCACTTTTGTTATACAAATTTTTAATTTTTCTTGTCAAAATACAAAATCTAATTTTCTTTTTTAAAATATATATTTTTTTACAATTTGTCAATTTTTTCACAATTTTGTTTAATTTTTTAAATTTTCTTTCCCAAAATATCATTTTTTTATCTCACTTTTGTTATATAACTTTTTATTTTTTCTTGTCAAAATACAAAATCTAGTTTTCTTTTTTAAAAAATATATTTTTTTTTACAATTTGTCAATTTTTTCATAATTTTATTTAATTTTTTCAATTTTCTTTTTCAAAATACCATTTTTTTATCAATTTTTTTTTTCAAAATTATCAACATTATTCAAAGTTCTTAATTTTTTTTCAAAATTTAAAATTTTCTTAAACATTATTAATTATTTTTCGAAGCTTCTCAACTAAATTTTTTTCGAAATTCATAATTTTTTCGAGCTTCTTAATTTTTGACTTGAGCACTAATAGAGACGGTCTTTGGCAGTCTCTAATAGAGACGGTCTTTGATAGTCTCTAATAAAGATGGTGATAGGGCTATAAGACGGTTTAGGACCATCTCTAATAAAGACGGTCTTTGACAGTCTCTAATAGAGATGGTCTTTGACAGGGATATAAGACGGCTAAGGACAGTCTCTAATAGAAACGGTCTTTGACAGTCCCAGATTATAAGTAAAAGACGGCCAATGACCGTCTCTAATGCAGACGGCGAATGACTGTCTTAGATGACCGCATATAAGACGGTTAAGGACCGTCTCTAATACGGACGGCCAATGGCCGTCTCAGATGACCGCATTTAAGACGATCAATGATTGTCTTAAATGATTTGTGGACGTTCAAATTTTTAAGACAATATTAAAGATGGTAGGGGCCGTCTAAAATTTTAGAGATAGTTTACGACTATCTCTAAAGCGTCTTTAAACCAAGCAATTTTAGAGACGGTCCAGAACCGTCTCTAAATCTGTCTTTTTTTTCCATTTTTCACGTACTGATCACGATGGGGCTCACATAGCTCGACCTCATGGGAGCTTATCGTGACGTCGAGCGCATACTACCTTTTCCCATATATACACACACACACACACACACACACACATACATTTTTACCAACAAAAATTTTTAAAAATTAAAACATTTTTACATTATTACCTATGGTTTTCAGCCGTCAGGAAAAAGATTTACGAAAAACACTTTTATCGACAAACATTTTTGTCAGTAAAAGTATTACCGCGAACATTTTCAACACAACGCGAAAATTTGCTACATGAAAAATTCAAAACACCCTTTAGCGACGAAAATTTTTGTTGCTAGAAGGAAACTTTTTGATTTTTTCTATTTTTTCAAAATTTCAAAACACCTTTAACAACGAAAATTTTCGTCACTAAAGGCAGCTTTTAGCTACGAAATTAATTTTGTTGCTAAAAGGAAGTTTTCATTTTTTTTTTTGCTTTTTCAAAAATTCAAAACACCCTTTAGTGATGAAAATTTTTGTCGCTAAAGGTGGCTTTTAGTTATGAAATTAATTTCGTCGCTAAAAGAAAGCTTTTCATTTTTTCTTTTTTTCAAAAATTCAAAACACCCTTTAGCGATGGAAATTTTCGTCGCTAAAGGTAGCTTTTAGCTATGAAATTAATTTCGTCGCTAAAAGGAAGCTTTTCGATTTTTTCAAAAATTCAAAACACCCTTTAGCGACAAAAAGTTTTGTCGCTAAAGGTGGCTTTTAGCTACCAAATTAATTTTGTCGCTAAAAGGAAGCTTTTCAATTTTTCTATTTTTTGAAAAATTCAAAACACCCTTTAGTGACGAAAATTTTTGTCGCTAAAGGCAGCTTCTAGCTACGAAATTAATTTCGTCGCTAAAAGGAAGCTTTTCGATTTTATTTTTTTTATTTTTTCAAAAATTCAAAACACCCTTTAGCAACGAAAGTTTTCGTTGCTAAATGTCACGCCCCAAACTTGGAAACCGGGCTTACAAAATTTTTGATCACCAAATCCGGTGCCGACAGCCTCCGCAGTACCCCATTCTCAGCTCTTAACGTCCATACGCCAAATTCCAATCCTGGGATCCTACAATGAGGATTTTTTTTTTGTACACTTAACTCATAATAAGCATAACCTCAAGCATACCCAAATCACAAAGGCAACATCATCATCACATATCCACTAATATAAATATTTGAATACAATACTAAAAGGGAAATACATAAATAGAAAATCCAGCTCCAGAAGACCACTACACGCTCCAAGCTCAACACTACTGCAACCTAACATCACTTGCACGCATCTATCGTGCATAAGCTTATAGAAAGCTTAGAGGGTGGTGTAAGTGTATGCACAAGGTAAGTGCCAAGTATTCAATGCAATGTCATAATCATATAATGTCGAAATAGGCACAAGGTCCTGAATCATATGTTATCAGAGTAAGCAAACATACTGACAAGTCCATGAGTCCAGCAATATCAGAATACGCAATACAAATTAACTATACAAATGACGAACAGTATCAAAATACGTGATACAGATCAACTATACAAATGAGGAATAATATCAGAATACGCAATACATATAAACTATACAAATGAGGAGTTATAAAGAGTCAAATATCAGATACCATATCTAAATCATATAAATGCAGAAACATAGGTAACCCAAAATGTCATATGTCGCGAATGCAATGCAATATGCAGTGCGAATGGAATGACCATGCTGTAGTGTGAAGTCGGGATGATAGTATGTAGTATCGTAGGCTATGGGGTCCATCATAAGGGACTTCTATCCAAACCAGTCCCATACCTAAATTTGGATAGTCGGACTCAATGTGGTAAACTCCTGATCTCAAGTTAGTCGGGCGCCCCAACCGAAATCCTGGCCATTGCAAAGGCAGCCCGAGTGGATAGTGAATGAATGAATGAATGAGTATGCAACTCCTGCTCAATAAGTCCACATATCAGTACTGTTCATCTCTGGGATCATCACCGCGGTCTATTACACTTTACGCCAGCTTGCCGCCCCTATCCAAGCGCACAACTGAGTAAGTGAAAGAGACCTCACTATCCGCCTATTTCAAATATTCAAAATAACTTTTAGCGATAAAACTTTTCGTCGCTGAAGGTGGCTTTTAGCTATGAAATTAATTTCATCGCTAAAAGGAAACTTTTCATTTTTTCTGTTTTTTCAAAAATTCAAAACACCCTTTAGCGACGAAACTTTTCATTGCTAAAGGTGGCTTCTAGCTACAAAATTAATTTCGTTGCTAAAAGGATGCTTTTTATTTTTTTTTATTTTTTCAAAAATTCAAAACACCCTTCAGCGACAAAAATTTTCATCGTTAAAGGTGGCTTTTAGCTACGAAATTAATTTTGTAGCTAAAAGGATACTTTTCGATTTATTTTTTTAAAAAAAAAAAAATTCAAAACACCCATTAGTGACAAAAATTTTCATCACTAAAACTCTCAGCGGGAAAATTTTCACAATAGTGAGAAAATTACTTTTACCGATGAATTTTTTCATAGGTAAAAGTGACTTTTAGCTACGAATTTACAATTCCGTCAGTAGAAGTAAACTTTTAGCGACGAAAAAAAAATTTCATCGCTAAAAATCCTCTTTCTTGTAGTGTCTACTTAGACCGTGCTTCGCAAAACCTATGGGTTTAGCGCAGACTATAATGAAAGAGCAACTCGTCCTTTTTTACAGAGCCGGTATCTTAGGGCATGTAAAAAGAAATGTAATTAGGCCTGGCTTCACATAGCTGGTGAACCAAGTCAGACGAAAAAGAAAAATAATCTAGCCTTGCTTAACTAAGCCAGTGACAAGGATATGAACAAAAAAGGAAAAAGAAAAAAAAGGAAAATAACCCAACATTTCTTCATAGAGCCGATGGCTCAAGGCAAGTTGTGAAGTAAAATAAAAGTAATGGAAATGTTGTAAAAGTGAAGATAGAAAAGAGTGTGGATGTAGGTGTGATGTGTAGAGTGGAATGCGATCAAAGTCAAGATGTTGAAAGAAAAAAGTGTAACTACTATGTGGGTCATCTAAGTGGGCCTGCTGCAGGGATGGACGTGATGAGGTCGCTCACCGTCTTCCTCAGAGATAACTAACTTGAATCCACAGAGTTTCTTTGCACTCATAGAGATTCCGCAAGTCCACGAGGCAATAAATAGAAAATAATTTCTAGTAATTTAAAATAAATTGATCGACTATAAAAAAAAAATGAATTTACAATCTTTTAAATAGTAATATCAAACCTAAGAAGAAGTTTTAGAATTAAACTCCAACTCCAACTCCCTAAAAAATGTGACTTACTATAAATAGTAAACTTACTATTCATAGACAATCATGATTTCTAGTGGACTTCATGATTTTCGACAAAAATAATAATAATAAGTGTCCAATTTGTCTTAATCATGTTATTCTCCTAATTTTGGATGGGCGATGTGGATTAAACATGCACATGATAGTGGGCCCACAACGCACCGACCAGCAATGATTGCCTACTGGCAAGGTCCATAGGTTACAGTAGGGATTGAATGTCCACCGTTGGAAACTTTGTAGGGGCACAAAAATTTTATATCAGGACGATATTTGTGCCTACGGTTTTTCACAAAAGTTTTGCTCGGATCTAAGCCATTCTTTCACATCACATAAGGACCAAATTCATATTTTTGTTAGATTTCAATTTGGGCAAGAGTTAGATTTGGGCTTGATCCAGTGTTTTGGTTCATTTGATGCATGGGCCTGACCGATAAGATTTGGTGCATTCACTACTTTGCCATTAGTTTGCCTATTTAGTACTTGAGCCAGGCCTAGAATATTGGACTGGATGGGAGGAAGGGCCCGACAGGGTCTCCCCAGCCACCTTTGGGTGCATAAATCAAGTTTGGTTTATGGTGCTAAATTTGAATATAGGTCGTGGTTCATATTTGGCAATTGATCTAAACCATTTCTTATATGGATCAATTTCAGTACAGATATAGATGGTCCTTATGCTCAAGTTTGGGTTGGGTTTACACCCTGATCCATATCTCAAGTGGTAGACTGAGCGAAAGATACCTCATTTCAACACTGAGGTCATGGTATTGATCCTTAGTGGGGGTGGCTAACAATGAAGTGTCAACTGACAGTGGGGTGTGCTAACATGCTAACAAAAAGAAAAAGAAAAGTTTGGGTTGGGTTTAGGACCAGAGTTTTTGGTCTAGAAGTTAGATCCGAACAATTGCTTATGATGGCCATTGATTACAATCTCTTCACTGTCGAGCCATTAGTTTAAGTCTATTTCTAATACTAAATCTAGACCATGAGGATCAATTATCTATTCATTTTGGACAGCCATCACTACAATAATTCAGCCTTTTCGCGACAGGTCAACTCGTCGCTAAAAACTCCAAACTCGTTGCTAAAAACTTTTAGTGACAAGTGTTGCTCGTTGTCAATTTTGTTGCAAATAAAGCATCGCAAAATCTATTTAGCGACGAAAGTCACCAATAACTATATTATTTGCGACGATCTAATAACTTGTCGTAAAATATAGATAATTAGTGATGAGTTGACACGTTGCCAATGCATATCGTAAAACGTCGCTAAATAAAGACTCGTCACGAATAAAGAAGTTTTACGATGAGTCCTCGTCATTGCTAACAAATCAAAATTTATCACAAAAAGTTTTTTGTGGCGACTATTGTTTGTCGCCAATTTTGTTGTAAATAATAATTATTTGCGACAACTTAATAAATCGTCGCTAAATATAGCTTATTTGCGACGAGTTTACACGTCACCATTGCACATCGTAAAATGTTGCTAAATATGACAGTTGTTGCGAATAAAGACGTTTTGCGACAAGTCTTCATCGTCGCTAATAACCTCACACTTGTCGCAAAAGTTTTTTTCCGTTGAGTGTTGCTTGTCGCCAATTTTGTTACAAATACTAATTATTTGCAAGACTTAATAAATTATCAATAAATATAGTTTATTTGCAACAAGTTTACATGTCACCATTACATATCGTAAAACGTCGCTAAACATAAAACTCATTGTGAATAATGACGTTTTACGTCAAGTCCACTTATTACTAAAGAAATCATAAAGTCATTGCAAAAGCCTTTGTGGTGACGATTGTTGATTGTGGTCAATTATATCGCAAATACGATGTCACAAATTCTATTTAGTGACAAAAATAATAAGTCGTCACTAATGAATTAATTATTTGCCACGGCGTAACAACTTGTCACAAAATATTAGCGATGAGCTAACACATCATTACATATCACAAAATGGCATCAATTTTTTTATTTTATTTGAATCAACTTAATCAAACAAAATAACTTATATTAATCAATATTCATCATCATCCATTGAAATATAAAAATAATTAAATTAAATTAAATTTATAATTATCAAGAACATAAAAAAAGTACACATGTCCAAATTGTCCAATAAAAATGAATTAAAAAAAGAAAAGAAATGTGAGTCATCAATAATGTAGTGGGGCCTAGGAAGATAGCATCAATCTGTAGAAAAATCTATAAAATTATTAAAATAAAATATTATTAGTAACTATTTTATACTACTTGCATAATTTAAATATGACATTCAACTTATCACTGAGGATGTGATTAAGATTGCTATGACATGAGGGTATGCAACATTTCCTCCAACTGAGCATGTCATATCTTCATATCATTTATCATCTCTCACAGCTCAGCCGATGTGAGACCTGACCCGAGTTCGCATGTGTGCATGTGTGTGTGTGAGTATGCATCTCATGTATTTTGGTCCCGCGGTCCTACCGGTCAAATTTTGGTGACCCGCGACCTTCGGATAGTGATTACGGTCACCCTTGAGTTGGGTCACGTAGACCTGACTCGGATTGACCCAAGACCTATGCCATTGGGACCGCATCGTCGCCGCGGTTCCAGCGCCACGTCTCATGCGCAAATCCAGCGTGTCCATCAAAAGTTATGGGCCGCGCATTATTTGGACCGTTGATTACATTTTTGGTGGGACCCACCTGATTGCACATTTCCCCATGTGCACTATTCCCCATGAAAGCCACCTTTAGCCTAGCAATGATGGCTTCTTTTCTCAAGAAAACCATGATGAGATTAGCTTCTCTAGGCAATGATGAGCCACCCTATCCCATGAGCAATGATTATTTTCTCTTTTCAAAACTCATCTTTTTCTAAGAAAGCAATCATTTCAACCTTAGAAACTCTCTCATCTCCCTCTCTCTTTCTTCATTTCTCTCTTCTCCTCTTTGCAAATGCTCTCCAATGTCCTCCATTGCTGAACTTTTCCAGCCCTCTTTCCTCTTCTTTCCCCCTAGATCTAACCATCAAAGATCCATCATCACCATTGAACCTCCTTCCTTGAAGCTTAAGGAGCATGGTGGTTGAAGAATCTTAAAGATCCAACAAGTGGGTGAGCATGTAGGATAGATTGCATGGTTCTTATTGTCATAGATCTTTTGTTGCTTCATATGGAGAGTGTGGGACTCACCACATCAATGGTGAAGGTCCACCACTCCTTGGATAAGTTTTTTTTAGCCATCACTTGCATGCATGTGATCTTGATGGGGCCATTCTCCATGGACCCCATCTTGATGAGCTTTCATTTCTTCTTCTCTTCTCTCCTTTCTATGGTTTGGATGTAATGATTATGTGGCCCACCTGATGTGCCATGCAACCAGAATTTTTAAATTTTTGGGACATCCAGGCCCAAGTTGTTGGACACCCAGGCCCAACTGTACTGCCTAGTTTTGCTGCTTGATTTGGAAAGGCTTTGGGCCTGATTTTATGGATTTTCTTGGGGGGGGGCTGAGCTTGGGAGTTGTGTGACACATCAGGGTGGACCCCACCTTGTGGAATCTATGATTTATTTCCCATTTATTAAATTTTTTGAGCTGATCTAGACAGCAACATGTTGCTGTCCAGATTGCTGGAATTTTTTTTTATGCTGTAATGTATGGGTTGTAGGCCTTGTTTGTGGTCTCTTTTTCCTGATTTCTTAGAATTTTCTTTGAGGTGTGGACCCCACCTAAAAGTATGCTAAACCTCAGCTTCAAATGTCCCTATTTGATCACCCAAAAGGGTGGGCCAAGGAGGGTGGACGGTCCAGATTTTTCTGGACAGCCACACTGTTTGCTGGAAAATCATAAATATCAGCCTGATTTTGAAATGGTGGGCGACCTTTGTGGACCCCACCTTACTATATGCTTGTATAGGAAGGTTGGCCTTGCATTTTTCCAAATTTACATAGACCTAGGCCCACTCAAATGGGGTGCTAAAGTCAGGGACAGAAGCATTGCTGCAGCAGGAAAATAAAAATCTGGACCTTGCTGTCCATAAATTGCATGAGTTAAATAAAATATTTTTACTATTTCAAAAATCCTAAATTTTTGTAGGGAGGTGTCCCACCCATGGTAGGACCTATCCACACAATTTCAGGGCCAAGGAATCCTATTTGGGCATCCAAAAGGGTGGGCCAACATACTGGACTGCCAGAAATTTCTGCTGTGCAGTCCAGCAGCATAGTCCCATAAAAATAATATTAAAAAAATAATTTCTAAGAAGGTGGGCCATATTTCTGGATCCCAACTTGTTTTAGGCTTGATGAGGGACCTTGGGTCCAAATTTCAGAAATTTTGGAGGCCCAGAACCCACCCATTGGATGGCCCAAATTCAGGACAGTTATATTCCAGCAATATTTTACCCTGGATAGATTGTATTATTTAAATTACTTTAAATAATTTTGAGTATCCTAAAATCATGAAAATTTACAGGGAGGTGGTCCACCCATGGTGGGACTCACCTACAAAATTTTGGGGCCAATGGAACCCTGTGTACACCGTGGCAAGTGCTGGACTAGCTCACCATGTTCAGGTGTCCTGATTCACCAGATTTTCTTGATGGTCTGTCTTGTTTAAATTAATTAAAATACTTTTAACCGTCCAAAAATCACAAAATTTTGAGAATTCGTGGTCCACCTATGGGAGGACCATCTTGTAAATTTTCATGGCCATCGGGCCCCTGTACTGACCGTGGTGTGGCCTACAAACTTGGGTCAGTTTTGGGCCAGATACTCAGGCCTGTAGGACTACCCGCCACGGGACGCCCCTACCTTGGGCTATTGCTGGGCCTATATTCCAGCGGCATGGCCCGCTTCTAATGTGTGTTGTGCATTCCCCTCTCATCCGGTGGGACCCACTGTGATATGTGTGGGTCACCATGGGCTAGTAACCCATCTGAATTACATAAATTTCTGGATCACAGCAGGCCCAGGAAGTGGGTGGGCTGGAATTCCAGTAAGGGGCCCAAATTTGCTCCATAGTTGATTGTTTTGGAGCTGTTGTGACCCACCAGATTTAAGGGAGTATTGCACACACTCCTTGCCTTATATCTTTAGACATTTTTGGGCATAATTAGTTCCTCTTAAGGCCCACCTTTGTGGTGATGTTGGGGGTTAGCCTTAACCAGATTTTTGGTAGTTTATAGGCCCAATGGGCTGAAAACCTGTTTCTTGAGCCCAAGATTGTGTAGGGCCTGACCTTATTGTTTCATGGGCCCAACGGGCCGTCTACAGGCTGACCGTGTGTATTTATTAGCCGTGATGCCCTCATGAAATGCTTAATTATGGGCTGACTTGCGGGGCCCACATAAATGTATAGTGTGGAGGGCCTTGCTAAGTCTTTGGGCTGATGTGGCAAGGCCCACACTGTCAGTATAGGCCTTGCTTATGTGTATTCTTGGGTTTATGGGCTGCCCTCAAGCCCACCATAATGTATGAATTGGATGACTTTTGTTTTGGGCCATTTCTTTAGGGCCCATTATGTGATATAGTATATGCATGTTTGTGTTAACAAGTAGGCCTTGTGGACTCAGTTCTTTTGGATAGGCCCATTGATCTTGGGCCTATACTCTCCTATCTATTGTGATGGGCTTAGGGGCAATGATACACAAGAAGTCGGGCCCTTGGCTGCCAATTAAACTGACCCTGTACTTAGGCCAAAAGTGAGGCCCAACTCACTTGTGTTAAATGTGAAACTTGCCCATGAAAATGAATTACTGGGCTGCCCATGAAGCCCACCACAATATGTGGAATTATTACCTTTGTGGTTGGGCCCAAACCTTACTTGAGGGCCCACTATATGGCTTATGAGTTGGCCTTGGTGTATGGCCTACTAGTCCACACATTGCTTAGGCCTTAGATCTTTCATTATATGGGTAGTGGTGAGCTACCTCTTGGAAACCAGTTGAGGTTAGATGTCCTCCTGGGTGATCCTAAGGTAAGCTCATAGGTTTCTCTATGGGTGGTTAAAGGCTCACCATAGACCTTTGGCTATTTATTTAAGGCTCAATGTGCATATATGTGGAATCTACCTTAATGCATGTTTGGTCTAGGCCATCCAAGCCTTGGATCGCCCGATTATGGAAGCACTCTCTGCCTTGGGTTGCTGCTGGACTCACAATCCAGTAGCAGGCCCACTCGATCTTTTCATGATATACACATACTCTCCATCTGGTGCGGTCCCCCAGTGAGTATAGTTGGCCTTCATGAGATTATTTTCACATACTCAACTAATTTCTGGACCTTAGCAGGCCCAGGAAGTCAAACGGGCCAAAAGTTTATCAAAGGGCCTTCGATGTACAATTTTATGGTTACAACTTTATTTGGCTGTGGGGCTCACCATATTGAGAACTTGTGTACGTGTTACATGCTTATTCTTTCTTATAATCTTTGGGCTTAATCAGTGCATTCTTTTGGGTCACTTTTAGTGATCTTATGAGGATCCCATCTTAAGATCAGAATTTTGGGATATCCAGTGAGCCCAGATTGGGCAGGGACATCCTAGCTTGGCCCAACCATACATTGGGTCGACTTCCACCATTTTGATGGAATTATAGGCTGAGGTAAGGATAGTATTGGGCCCTCGGTTGCCTACATAAATTGCTAGTTATTGGGCTGATGTAGTGGGGCCCATTTCATCCAAACTTAAACCTATTTTTTTTAGGCCGTATATTGTGTATGCGGGCTGCCCACCAAGTCCAACTTAATGCATGGATTCTATGGCCATTGGGAATTGGGCCTTGGGCCTTAATTCCCCTCTTAGAGGCATGTTGTTAAAAGTAGTATTATATCTTTTTATAGCCTATTATGAGGAATATATGTATGCAGTTACTTTTATTTCTATCTTAAATATAGGCCTTGAGCCTTTTATCCATATAGTTCATGGTTGATATGCCTTTTTGGGGAATGGTGGTTAAATGTCCCCATTATGGACCCCTCTAGGTCCGGTTGTATTTAAGAGTGATTGGATACTTATCTTAGACAGTTGTTAGGCTCATTTCTATATTACTTAGACCCGTAGTTGTATGCTTAATCTCGTGGGCTACCCCAAGTAAATGGGCCCCCACTAGAGGTGGGATTCCTTATTGTCACGCCCCAGACTCGGTAACCGGATTCACAAGGAACCCGATGGCCGGTTCTGGCCGCAACAGCCTCCGTAGTACCCCATTTTTGGCTCCTGAAGTAGGTTCTGATCCTGGGATCCTACAAGGAGGATTTCCATAACAATATAACCATTTCCAATACGAGCATACCCAAGATCATAACAAGTAAATCTGAGAATAAAAAAAGGCACATCACAAAATCCACTAAGAATTTGAACTTTTACAAGCTTACATAAGGTCCAAAAGGACATACATAAGATAATAGAAGAAAGAAATGAAGGATGCAATACTGGGTCCTCAAGCTTAGCTCTAATCCAAACTCTGCCACTGCGACACCTGCCTAGGATCTCCTGCACGCATCAATCGTGCATAAGCTTATAGAAGCTTAGAGGGTGGTGTAAGTGTGTGATAATAGTGCACAGAAGAATAATAGGAGATACAGGAAGGAGACATGCTCAATGAGAATAACACTAGCCTTACCAAGGCTTATCATGAATATGATGCAATGAGTACTGGATGCCATACCAAGGCGATGCATGAAGCGTTTACATAGCCAATACTAATACGATGCAAGTAATGCCAGTGCTCATAACCAAACCATATGTCAAGTATATTTCCAATCATAAGGAAATCACCGGGGTCCATTACACTGCTGGATGACTGCCGCTCTACAGACCCCGCACAGTCAAACGAGCGTAAGAGACCTCACTACCCGCCTGTGGACAACCAATCACCAGCAAGGCCTGACGGTAGCGGACCCATTCACGAGCTGGTCAGACTCAGCCTAGCAATGCCCTCTTACATCAGGCGAGTAAGGCCACACCCCTATCCAACCGACTACACGACAGTGGGAGTCGCGGCCTAATGGTATAAGGCCCTCGTGCGCTCATATATTCCACCCGGTCACGGCATTGGAGCAGATCCTTGGTACCATGGAAGTTTTGGGAATTTCACCCATGGGCATCCTATGCACCCGGTATGCTCAAGTAACATTTCCGGTGTCCAAACATGGCCATCCACGATGTATCTGTGGAGGCTACAACCCTGATGAAGCAAGGGTGATAATGCTCATATTATGCAATGCCAGATGCATGAATCACACAATCAACTATGCATCAATTCCAAGCATCCAACATGCTCAAGAGGGAATATTACGTCCCTCGGGAAGACAGCATGCAATGCCCAATGGCACAATCATAACCACACACACAGTGTCATCCAAGCATACAATGATGCACATGGGCCATGAAGATGGGTCTAGGCGCATTATGCGGTGATATACAAAGTAAATTACATTCCTCCTATTCAAGAAGGAATCAAGACTAGGTACTTAGACAATATCCATAAGGAATCCCACCTCTTGTGGGGGCTCATTTACCTGGGGTATCCCACGAGACTAAGCATACAACTACGGGTCTAAGTAACATAGAAATGAGCCCAGCAACTGTCTAAGATAAGTATCCAATCACTCTTAAATACAACCGGACCTAGAGGGGTCCATAATGGGGACATTTAACCACCATTCCCCAAAAAGACATATCAACCATGAACTATAAGGATAAAAGGCCCAAGGCCTACATTTAAGATAAAAATAAAAGTAACCACATACATATATTCCTCATAATAGGTCATAAAAAGATATAATACCACTTTTAACAATATGGCTCTAAGAGAGGAATTAAGGCCCAAGGCCCAATTCTCAATGGCCATAGAATCCATGCATTAAGTTGGACTTGGTGGGCAGCCCGCGTACACAATATACGGCCCAAAAATAGGTTTAAGTTTGGATGAAATGGGCCCCACTACATCAGCCCAATAATTAGCAATTTAAGTAGGCAACCGAGGGCCCAATACTATCCTTACCTCAGCCCACAAGTCCATTAAAATGGTGGAAGTCGGCCCAATGTATGGTTGGGCCAAGCTGGGATGTCCCTGCCCAATCTGGGCTCACTGGATGTCCTAAAATTCTGATCTTAAGATGGAGTCCTCATAAGATCATTAAAAGTGACCCAAAAGAATGCACTGATTAAGCCCAAGGATTATAAGAAAGCATAAGCATGTAACACGTACACAAGTTCTCAATATGGTGAGCCCCACAGCCAAATAAAGTGGTAACCATAAAATTGTACATCGAAGGCCCTTTGATAAACTTTTGGCCCGTTTAACTTCTTGGGCCTGTTAAGGTCCAGAAATTAGTTGAGTGTGTGGAAATAACCTCATGAAGGCCAACTATACTCACTGGGGAACCCCACCAGATGGAGAGTGTGTATATATCATGAAAAGATCAAGTGGGCCTGCTACTGGATTGTGAGTCCAACAGCAACCCAAGGCAGAGAGTGCTTCCACAATCGGGCGATCCAAGGCTTGGACGGCCTGGACCAAACATGCATTAAGGTAGGTTCTACATACATGCACATTGAGCCTTAAATAAATAGCCTAAGGTCTATGGTGGGCCTTTAACCACCCATAGAGAAACCTATGAGCTTACCTTAGGATCACCCAGGAGGACATCCAACCTCAACTGGTTTCCAAGAGGTAGCTCACCACTACCCATGTAATGAAAGATCTAAGGCCTAAGCAATGTGTGGACTAGTAGGCCATACACCAAGCCCAACTCATAAGCCATATAGTGGGCCCTCAAGTAAGGTTTGGGCCCAACCACAAAGGTCATAATTCCACCTATTGTGGTGGGCTTCATGGGCAGCCCAGTAATTCATTTACATGGGCAAGTTTCACATTTAACACAAGTGAGTTGGGCCTCACTTTTGGCCTAAGTACAGGGTCAGTTTAATGGGCAGCCTAGGGCCCGACTTCTTGTGTATCATTGCCCCTAAGTCCATCACAATAGATAGGAGAGTATAGGCTCAAGATCAGTGGGCCTATCCAAAAGAACTGAGTCCACAAGGCCTACTTGCTAACACAAATATGCATATACTATATCACATAATGGGTCCTAAAGAAATGGCCCAAAACAAAAGTCATCCAATTCATACATTATGGTGGGCTTGAGGGCAGCCCAAAAACCCAAGAATACACATAGGCAAGGCCTATACTGATAGTGTGGGCCTTGCTACATCAGCCCAAAGACTTAACAAGGCCCTCCACAATATACATTTATGTGGGCCCCGCAAGTCAGCCCATAATTAAGCATTTCATGAGGGCATCATGGCTAATAAATACACACGGTCAGCATGTAGACGGCCCGTTAGGCCCCTGAAATAATAAGGTCTGGCCCTGCACGATCTTGGGCTCAAGAAATAGGTTTCCAGCCCATTGGGCCTATAAACTACCAAAAAATCTGGTTAAGGCTAACCCCCAACATCACCACAAAGGTGGGCCTTAAGAGGAACTAATTCTGCCCAAAAATGTATAAGGAAATAAGGCAAGGGAGTGTGTGCAATACTCCCTTAAATCTGGTGGGCCACAACAGCTCCAAAACAATCAACTATGGAGCGAATTTGGGCCCCTTGTTGGAATTCCAGCCCACCCACTTCCTGGGCCTGCTGGAATCCAGAAATTTATTTAATTCAAATGGGTTACTGGCCCATGGTGACCCACACATATCACAGTGGGTCCCACCGGATGAGAGGAGAATGCACAACACACATTAGAAGTGGGCCATGCCGCTGGAATACAGGCCCAGCAACAGCCCAAGGTAGGAGCGTCCCGTGGTGGGTAGTCCTATGGGCCTGAGTATCTGGCCCAAAACTGACCCAAGTTTGCAGGCCACACCACGATCAGTACAGGGGCCCGATGGCCATGAAAATTTACAAGATGGTCCTCCCATAGGTGGACCACGAATCTTCAAAATTTTGTGATTTTTGGACGGTCAGAAGTATTTTAATTAATTTAAATAAAACAGACCATCAAGAAAATCTGGTGAATCAGGACACCTGAACGTGGTGAGCCATTCCAGCACTTGCCACGGTGTACACAGGGCTCCATTGGCCCCAAAAATTTGTAGGTGAGTCCCACCATGGGTGGACCACCTCTCTGTAAATTTTCATAATTTTAGGATACTCAAAAGTATTTAAATTAATTTAAATAATACAATCTATCCAGGGTAAAATATTGCTGGAATATAACTGTCCTGAATTTGGGCCATCCAATGGGTGGGTTCTGGGCCTCCAAAATTCTTGAAATTTGGACCCAAGGTCCCTCATCAAGCCTAAAACAAGTTGGGATCCAGAAATATGGCTCACCTTCTTAGAAATTATTTTTTTAATATTATTTTTATGGGACTATGCTGCTGGACTGCACAGCAGAAATTTCTGGCAGTCAAGTATGTTGGCCCCCCCTTTTGGATGCCCAAATAGGATTCCTTGGCCCTGAAATTTTGTGGATAGGTCCTACCATAGGTGGGACACCTCCCTACAAAAATTTAGGATTTTTAGGATAGTATAAATATTTTATTTAACTCATGAAATTCATGGACAGCAAGGTCCAGATTTTTATTTTTCTGCTGCAGCAATGCTGTTGTCCCTGACTTTAGCACCCCATTTGAGTGAGCCCAGGTCTATGTAAATTTGGAAAAATGCAAGACCAACCTTCCTTTACAAGTATACAGTAATATGGGGTCCACAAAGGTGGCCCACCATTTCAAAATCAGGCTGATATTTATGAGTTTCCAGCAAACAGTGTAGCTGGACAGTCCAGAAAAATCTGGACCGTCCACCCTCCTTGGCCCACCCTTTTGGGTGATCAAATAGGGACATTTGAAGCTGAGGTTTAGCATACTTTTAGGTGGGGTCCATACCTCAAAGAGAAGTCTAAGAAATCAGGAAAAAGGAGACCACAAACAAGGCCTACAACACATACATTACAGCATAAAAAAAATTCCAGCAATCTGGACAGCAACATGTTGCTGTCTAGATCAGCCCAAAAATTTAATAAATGGGAAATAAATCATAGATTCCACAAGGTGGGGTCCACCCTGATGTGTCACACAACTCCCAAGCCCAGCACCTCCCCAAGAAAATTCATAAAATCAGGCCTAAAGGCTTTCCAAATCAAGCAGCAAAACTAGGCAGCACAGTTGGGCCTGGGTGTCCAACAACTTGGGCCTGGATGTCCCAAAAATTTAAAAATTCTGGTTGCATGGCACATCAGGTGGGCCACATAATCATTACATCCAAACCACAGAAAGGGGAGAAGAGAAGAAGAAATCTCATCAAGATGGGGTCCATGGAGAATGGCCCCATCAAGATCACATGCATGCAAGTGATGGCTAAAAAAAAACTTATCCAAGGAGTGGTGGACCTTCACCATTGATGTGGTGAGTCCTACACTCTCCATATGATGCAACAAAAGATCTATGAAAATAAGAACCATGCAATCTATCCTACATGCTCACCCACTTGTTGGATCTTCAAGATTCTTCAACCACCATGCTCCTTAAGCTTCAAGGAAGGAGGTTCAATGGTGATGATGGATCTTTGATGGTTAGATCTAGGGGAGAAGAAGAGGATAGAGAGCTGGAAAAATTCAGCAATGGAGGACATTTGCAAAGAGGAGAAGAGAGAAATGAAGAAAGAGAGAGGGAGATGAGAGAGTTTCTAAAGTTGAAATGATTACTTTCTTAGAAAAAGATGAATTTTGAAAAGAGAAAATAATCATTGCTCATGGGATAGGGTGGCTCATCATTGCCTAGAGAAGCCAATCTCATCATGGTTTTCTTGAGAAAAGAAGCCATCATTGCTAGCCTAAAGGTGGCTTACATGGGGAATAGTGCACATGGGGAAATGTGCAATCAGGTGGGTCCCACCAAAAATGCAATCAACGGTCCAAATAATGTGCGACCCATAACTTTTGATGGACATGCTGGATTTATGCATGAGATGCGGCGCCGGAACCGCGGCGACGATCCGGTCGCAATGGCATAGGTCTTGGGTCAATCCGAGTCGGGTCTACGTGACCAAACTCATGGGTGACCGCAATCACTATCCGAAGGTCGCGGGTCGCCGAAATTTGACCGGTAGGACCGCGGGACCAAAATACATGAGATGCATACTCACACACATACATGCACACATGCGAACTCGGGTCAGGTCTCACAATCCTCCCCACCAACAAAGAAATTTCGTCCTCGAAATTGATAAAACTGAGACAACAAAATGCATAAGCATCCTCATATATATCAATCATCAATCAAAAGAAGGAAATGCAAGAAATACAAGCAATCAATCATCGAACAAATAGGGATAAGACGCTCTAATCTCGGCCCAACAACTAGGAGATCTGCACGGTCTACCATAACGTGCCTCAAAAGGAGCCATGCAGTCTCACTATCTCCTCAATAAACACCTTGCAAGTTGATCGATAGACCAAGAAGCATGCACTGGAATGAAATGAGCCGACTTCGTCAGACGATCAACGATAACCTAGATGGTATCGTGCCCGTGCTGAGTCCTCGGCAAACCTGCGATGAAATCCATCGATATGTGCTCCCATTTCCATTCTGAAACACTCAACAGCTGCAAGGGACTAGGGGTTCAGATGATCGACCTCAACACGCTGGCAAGCATCACACTCGGCCACAAAACTAGCGACTAGGAAAAAAAATACTGGCTTGACAACAAAACAAGCCAACAAGCTCACATCGGCAATACAAAACTATTCAACGGGCAAGAACATCTCACCAACCAAAATGGAACACAATAATATCATCGACCTAACACAGCGATCTTTCCAAAAAGTCGATACTGAGAATCCTCTACAGCAGACTCTAATAGCAATCTGATCAAACAAAAGCCCTTGGATACAAAAGGGGTACGATGCATAAAAACACAAGACATACATACGGAGACAAGAAAAATACCAATAATGACTCCCCTAATAACTAAGGGTCCTTCGAAGTCTCGCAAAATCAAGCTTGAGGTGACTGGGGAGGTGTCTGTCCCCTCTGCATCTGCGGTCTCTGCTGTTGTGGAGGTCTACACTGCAGTTTCGGCTGCTGTCGAGGTCTAGGTGGTGGGAGCCACTGTCGCTACCGCAAGGGAAGAGGGCACTCACGCCTCTGATGCCCTGTCTGCCCACATCCATAGCAAATGCCAGTAAATGCCCTAGAAGAAGAAGCTGCTGCATGCGATGCTGATGCTCTGGCGGCTCGATAGGCTATGCACCTCTGCTGCTGTTGACGCTGCCGGGAGCTACCGAAGGGGGCCTGCCTCTTCCAGCCTCTCCTCTGATCACGATCCCTCTGCGAACTGGTCCACTTAGCCTCGCCCTGAAGTAGAAATATCGCTAATGGAGCTCGCTGCAGAGTCGAATCTCGCAAAAGGAGACTCACACGCTCCTGTTCTGCCTGACCGGGCATCTCAAGAACGGGTTGACGAGTCTGAAGAACATCAGTGATGACCTGCATCAACTGCTGGAGATGCTCAGCTCCTACAGGAATCGTCAGATAAGCGAGGGTAGCACTAGCCTCTGGCGGAGGAATAGGTATGGTGGGAGCCTCAGGAATAAGTACGATGGGCTCTAGAGGGGAAACAGGAATCTCGGGTGGTGGAGTAAAAGTCACTCAGACCGCCGGAGCAGAAAGAGAACCATGTCCATGGGCACCACGGCCACGGGCGTCACAATCATGGGCACCACGACTAGACGGCATGGTCTACAGAAAGAACAAAGGTAATGTAAACCTAGGAATTAGAATCCTTGAAGGCTCAAACGGAATGAGGGAAATGCACTCGGGACACTACTTGTCCTAAGATTGCAGCAGATATGTGATGTTATCCCTAGTTATTCTAAAATTACTTGCAATGCTCTGATACCAACTCCTGTCACGCCCCAGACTCGGTAACCGGATTCACAAGGAATCCAATGGCCGGTTCTGGCCGCAACAGCCTCCGTAGTACCCCATTCTCGGCTCCTGAAGTAGGTTCCGATCCTGGGATCCTACAAGGAGGATTTCCATAACAATATAACTATTTCCAATACGAGCATACCCAAGATCATAACAAGTAAATCTGAGAATAAAAAAAGGCACATCACAAAATCCACTAAGAATTTGAACTTTTACAAGCTTACATAAGGTCCAAAAGGACATACATAAGATAATAGAAGAAAGAA
Source organism: Magnolia sinica (assembly GCF_029962835.1). Taxonomy (NCBI): domain Eukaryota; kingdom Viridiplantae; phylum Streptophyta; class Magnoliopsida; order Magnoliales; family Magnoliaceae; genus Magnolia; species Magnolia sinica. The sequence goes on from NC_080584.1 coordinate 56,006,482, forward strand.
AGGAAGGATGCAATACTGGGTCCTCAAGCTTAGCTCTAATCCAAACTCTGCTACTGTGGCGCCTACCTAGAGTCTCCTGCACGCATCAATCGTGCATAAGCTTATAGAAGCTTAGAGGGTGGTGTAAGTGTGTGATAATAGTGCACAGAAGAATAATAGGAGATACAGGAAGGAGACATGCTCAATGAGAATAACACTAGCCTTACCAAGGCTTATCATGAATATGATGCAATGAGTACTGGATGCCATACCAAGGCGATGCATGAAGGGTTTACATAGCCAATACTAATACGATGCAAGTAATGCCAGTGCTCATAACCAAACCATATGTCAAGTATATTTCCAATCATAAGAAAATCACCGGGGTCCATTACACTACTGGATGACTGCCGCTCTACAGACCCCGCACAGTCAAACGAGCGTAAGAGACCTCACTACCCGCCTGTGGACAACTAATCACCAGCAAGGCCTGACGGTAGCGGACCCATTCACGAGCTGGTCAGACTCAGCCTAGCAATGCCCTCTTACATCAGGCGAGTAAGGCCACACCCCTATCCAACCGACTACACGACAGTGGGAGTCGCGGCCTAATGGTATAAGGCCCTCGTGCGCTCATATATTCCACCCGGTCACGGCATTGGAGCAGATCCTTGGTACCATGGAAGTTTTGGGAATTTCACCCATGGGCATCCTATGCACCCAGTATGCTCAAGTAACATTTCCGGTGTCCAAACATGGCCATCCACGATGTATATGTGGAGGCTACAACGCTGATGAAGCAAGGGTGATAATGCTCATATTATGCAATGCCAGATGCATGAATCACACAATCAACTATGCATCAATTCCAAGCATCCAACATGCTCAAGAGGGAATATTACGTCCCTCGGGAAGACAGCATGCAATGCCCAATGGCACAATCATAACCACACACACAGTGTCATCCAAGCATACAATGATGCACATGGGCCATGAAGATGGGTCTAGGCGCATTATGCGGTGATATACAAAGTAAATTACATTCCTCCTATTCAAGAAGGAATCAAGACTAGGTACTTAGACAATATCCATAAGGAATCCCACCTCTTGTGGGGGCTCATTTACCTGGGGTATCCCACGAGACTAAGCATACAACTACGGGTCTAAGTAACATAGAAATGAGCCCAGCAACTGTCTAAGATAAGTATCCAATCACTCTTAAATACAACCGGACCTAGAGGGGTCCATAATGGGGACATTTAACCACCATTCCCCAAAAAGGCATATCAACCATGAACTATATGGATAAAAGGCCCAAAGCCTATATTTAAGATAAAAATAAAAGTAACCACATATATATATTCCTCCTAATAGGCAATAAAAAGATATAATACCACTTTTAACAACATGGGCTCTAAGAGAGGAATTAAGGCCCAAGGCCCAATTCTCAATGGCCATAGAATCCATGCATTAAATTAGACTTGGTGGGCAGCCCGCGTACACAATATACGGCCCAAAAAAATAGGTTTAAGTTTGGATGAAATGTGTCCCACTATATCAGCCCAATAACTAGCAATTTAAGTGGGCAACCGAGGGCCCAATACTATCTTTACTTGAGCCCACAAGTCCATATAAATGGTGGAAGTCGGCCCAATGTATGGTTGGGCCAAGCTGGGATGTCCCTGCCCAATTTGGGCTCACTGGATGTCCCAAAATTCTGATCTTAAGATGGGGTCCTCATAAGATCACTAAAAGTGACCCAAAAGAATGCACTGATTAAGCCCAAGGATTATAAGAAAGCATAAGCATGTAACACGTACACAAGTTCTCAATATGGTGAGCCCCACAGCCAAATAAAGTGGTAACCATAAAATTGTACATCGAAGGCCCTTTGATAAACTTTTGGCCCATTTAACTTCTTGGGCCTGTTAAGGTCCAGAAATTAGTTGAGTGTGTGGAAATAACCTCATGAAGGCCAACTATACTCACTGGGGGACCACACCAGATGGAGAGTGTGTATATATCATGAAAAGATCAAGTAGGCCTACTACTGGATTGTGAGTCCAGCAACAACCCAAGGCAGAGAGTGCTTCCACAATCGGGCGATCCAAGGCTTGGACGGCCTGGACCAAACATGCATTAAGGTAGGTTCTACATACATGCACATTGAGCCTTAAATAAATAGCCTAAGGTCTATGGTGGGCCTTTAACCACCCATAGAGAAACCTATGAGCTTACCTTAGGATCACCCAGGAGGACATCCAACCTCAACTGGTTTCCAAGAGGTAGCTCACCACTACCCATGTAATGAAAGATCTAAGGCCTAAGCAATGTGTGGACTAGTAGGCCATACACCAAGCCCAACTCATAAGCCATATAGTGGGCCCTCATGTAAGGTTTGGGCCCAACCACAAAGGTCATAATTCCACCTATTGTGGTGGGCTTCATGGGCAGCCCAGTAATTCATTTACATGGGCAAGTTTCATATTTAACACAAGTGAGTTAGGCCTCACTTTTGGCCTAAGTACAGGGTCAGTTTAATGGGCAGCCAAGGGCCCGACTTCTTGTGTATCATTACCCCTAAGTCCATCACAATAGATAGGAGAGTATAGGCTCAAGATCAGTGGGCCTATCCAAAAGAACTGAGTCCACAAGGCCTACTTGCTAACACAAACATGCATATACTATATCACATAATGGGTCCTAAAGAAATGGCCCAAAACAAAAGTCATCCAATTCATACATTATGGTGGGCTTGAGGGCAGCCCAAAAACCCAAGAATACACATAGGCAAGGCATATACTGATAGTGTGGGCCTTGCCACATCAACCCAAAGACTTAACAAGGCCCTCCACAATATACATTTATGTGGGCCCCGCAAGTCAGCCCATAATTAAGCATTTCATGAGGGCATCATGGCTAATAAATACACACGGTCAGCATGTAGACGGCCCGTTAGGCCCGTGAAATAATAAAGTCTGGCCCTGCACGATCTTGGGCTCAAGAAATAGGTTTCCAGCCCATTGGGCCTATAAACTACCAAAAAATCTGGTTAAGGCTAACCCCCAACATCACCACAAAGGTGGGCCTTAAGAGGAACTAATTATGCCCAAAAATGTATAAGGAAATAAGGCAAGGGAGTGTGTGCAATACTCCCTTAAATCTGGTGGGCCACAACAGCTCCAAAACAATCAACTATGGAGCGAATTTGGGCCCCTTGTTGGAATTCCAGCCCACCCACTTCCTGGGCCTGCTGGAATCCAGAAATTTATTTAATTCAGATGGGTTACTGGCCCATGGTGACCCACACATATCACAGTGGGTCCCACCGGATGAGAGAAGAATGCACAACACACATTAGAAGTGGGCCATGCCGCTGGAATACAGGCCCAGCAACAGCCCAAGGTAGGGGCGTCCCGTGGTAGGTAGTCCTACGGGCCTGAGTATCTGGCCCAAAACTGACCCAAGTTTGCAGGCCACACCACGATCAGTACAGGGGCCCGATGGCCATGAAAATTTACAAGATGGTCCTCCCATAGGTGGACCACGAATTCTCAAAATTTTGTGATTTTTGGACGGTCAGAAGTATTTTAATTAATTTAAATAAGACAGATCATCAAGAAAATCTGGTGAATCAGGACACCTGAACGTGGTGAGCCATTCCAGCACTTGCCACGGTGTACACAAGGCTCCATTGGCCCCAAAAATTTGTAGGTGAGTCCCACCATGGGTGGACCACCTCTCTGTAAATTTTCATGATTTTAGGATACTCAAAAGTATTTAAATTAATTTAAATAATACAATCTATCCAGGGTAAAATATTGCTGGAATATAACTGTCCTGAATTTGGGCCATCCAATGGGTGGGTTCTGGGCCTCCAAAATTCTTGAAATTTGGACCCAAGGTCCCTCATCAAGCCTAAAACAAGTTGGGATCCAGAAATATGGCTCACCTTCTTAGAAATTATTTTTTTAATATTATTTTTATGGGACTATGCTGCTGGACTGCACAGCAGAAATTTCTGGCAGTCAAGTATGTTGGCCCCCCCTTTTGGATGCCCAAATAGGATTCCTTGGCCCTGAAATTTTGTAGATAGGTCCTACCATAGGTGGGACACCTCCCTACAAAAATTTAGGATTTTTGGGATAGTATAAATATTTTATTTAACTCATGAAATTCATGGACAGCAAGGTCCAGATTTTTATTTTTCTGCTGCAGCAATGCTGCTGTCCCTGACTTTAGCACCCCATTTGAGTGGGCCCAGGTCTATGTAAATTTGGAAAAATGCAAGACCAACCTTCCTATACAAGTATACAGTAAGATGGGGTCCATAAAGGTGGCCCACCATTTCAAAATCAGGCTGATATTTATGAGTTTCCAGCAAACAGTGTAGCTGGACAGTCCAGAAAAATCTGGACCGTCCACCCTCCTTGGCCCACCCTTTTGGGTGATCAAATAGGGACATTTGAAGCTGAGGTTTAGCATACTTTTAGGTGGGGTCCATACCTCAAAGAGAAGTCTAAGAAATCAGGAAAAAGGAGACCACAAACAAGGCCTACAACACATACATTACAGCATAAAAAAATTCCAGCAATCTGGACAGCAACATGTTGCTGTCTAGATCAGCCCAAAAATTTAATAAATGGGAAATAAATCATAGATTCCACAAGGTGGGGTCCACCCTGATGTGTCACACAACTCCCAAGCCCAGCATCTCCCCAAGAAAATTCATAAAATCAGGCCCAAAGGCTTTCCAAATCAAGCAGCAAAACTAGGCAGCACAGTTGGGCCTGGGTGTCCAACAACTTGGGCCTGGATGTCCCAAAAATTTAAAAATTCTGGTTGCATGGCACATCAGGTGGGCCACATAATCATTACATCCAAACCACAGAAAGGGGAGAAGAGAAGAAGAAATGAAATCTCATCAAGATGGGGTCCATGGAGAATGGCCCCATCAAGATCACATGCATGCAAGTGATGGCTAAAAAAAAACTTATCCAAGGAGTGGTGGACCTTCACCATTGATGTGGTGAGTCCTACACTCTCCATATGATGCAACAAAAGATCTATGAAAATAAGAACCATGCAATCTATCCTACATGCTCACTCACTTGTTGGATCTTCAAGATTCTTCAACCACCATGCTCCTTAAGCTTCAAGGAAGGAGGTTCAATGGTGATGATGGATCTTTGATAGTTAGATCTAGGGGAGAAGAAGAGGATAGAGAGCTGGAAAAATTCAGCAATGGAGGACATTTGCAAAGAGGAGAAGAGAGAAATGAAGAAAGAGAGAGGGAGATGAGAGAGTTTCTAAAGTTGAAATGATTACTTTCTTAGAAAAAGATGAATTTTGAGAAGAGAAAATAATCATTGCTCATGGGATAGGGTGGCTCATCATTGCCTAGAGAAGCCAATCTCATCATGGTTTTCTTGAGAAAAGAAGCCATCATTGCTAGCCTAAAGGTGACTTACATGGGGAATAGTGCACATGGGGAAATGTGCAATCAGGTGGGTCCCACCAAAAATGCAATCAACGGTCCAAATAATGTGCGACCCATAACTTTTGATGGACATGCTGGATTTATGCATGAGATGCGGCGCCGGAACCGCGGCGATGATCCGGTCGCAATGGCATAGGTCTTGGGTCAATCCGAGTCGGGTCTACGTGACCAAACTCATGGGTGACGGCAATCACTATCCGAAGGTCGCGGGTCGCCGAAATTTAAGCGGTAGGACCGCGGGACCAAAATACATGAGATGCATACTCACACACATACATGCACACATGCGAACTCGGGTCAGGTCTCACACTTATGGATATTGTCTAAGTACCTAGTCTTGGTTCCTTATTGGATAAGAAGAATGTAATTTACTTTGTATATCACCGCATAATGCGCCTAGACCCATCTTCATGGCCCATGTGCATCATTGTATGCTTGGATGACACTGTGTGTGTGGTTATGATTGTGACATTGGGCATTGCATGCTGTCTTCCCGAGGGACATAATATTCCCTCTTGAGCATGTTGGATGCTTGGAATTGATGCATAGTTGATTGTGTGATTCATGCATCTGGCATTGCATAATATGAGCATTAACACCCTTGCTTCATTAGGGTTGTAGCCTCCACAGATACATCATGGATGGCCACGTTTGGACACCGGAAATGTTACTTGAGCATACCGGGTGTATAGGATGCCCATGGGTGAAATTCTCAAAACTTCCATGGTACCAAGGATCTGCTCCAATGCCGTGACCGGGTGGAATATATGAGCGCACGAGGGCCTTATACCATTAGGCCGTGACTCCCACTGTCGTGTAGTCTGTTGGATAGGGGTGTGGCCTTACTCGCCTGATGTAAGAGGGCATTGCTAGGCTGAGTTTGACCAGCTCGTGAATAGGTCCGCTGCTATCGAGCCTTGTTGGTGATTGACTGTCCACAAGTAGGTAGTGAGGTCTCTTACGCTCGTTTGATTGTGCGGGTCTGTAGAGCGGCAGTCATTCAGCAGTGTACTGGACCCTAGTGATTTCCTTATGATTGGAAATATACTTGACATACGGTTTGGTTATGAGCACTAGCATTACTTGCATCGCATTAGTATTGGCTATGTAAGCCCTTCATGCATTGCCTTAGTATGGCGCCCAGTACTCATTGCATCATATTCATGATAAGCCTTGGTAAGGCTAGTGATATTCTCATTGAGCATGTCTCCTTCCTGTATCTCCTATTATTCTTCTGTGCACTATTATCACACACTTACACCACCCTCTAAGCTTCTATAAGCTTATGCACGATTGATGCGTGCAGGAGATCCTAGGCAGGTGTCGCAGTGGCAGAGTTTAGATTAGAGCTGAGCTTGAGGACCCAGTATTGCATCCTTCATTTCTTTCTTCTATTATCTTATGTATGTCCTTTTGGACCTTATGTAAACTTGTAAAAGTTCAAATTCATAGTGGATTTTGTGATATGTGCCTTTTTTATTCTCAGATTTACTTGTTATGATCTTGGGTATGCTCGTATTGGAAATGGTTATATTGTTATGGAAATCCTCCTTGTAGGATCCCAGGATCGGAACCTGCTTCAGGAGCCGAGAATAGGGTACTACGGAGGCTGTTGCGGCCAGAACCGGCCATCGGGTTCCTTGTGAATCCGGTTACCGAGTCTGGGGCGTGACAGCTGACGTTGCCTTTGCCTGCTCTACCCTCCTCATAGCCTTATCCAAATCAACATGGCTACGATGGGTCAAACATACAATCATGGAATGTGTTCAACATCTAGGTATATTAACATGCAGGTTGCATATACTGTGGCCCATAAATTAGCTAGTCCTCTTATTAGGTGGAACATGATGTAGGTGGAATGTGGACCACTGGCCAATATTTTAACCACAAGTTTTTTGGAAGAGATGCTCGCACGCGGGCCAATTTTAGGTACTTAGCATACAATGGAGCTTATCAAATGATCATCTTAGATGTTGCATGTCCCATGTTGATACATTTGAGCAACAGTAGGAATATGTTTTGTTCACATGAGTATCCTTAGTAGAGACCTTGATGAAAGCAATGCAAAGGAAAGTCTACGCGATAGAAAAACAGAATTTTCATCTCCTTTTGAACAAGCTAACTCGGTTCATGTATAACTCTATCCCTAACTGCAGGCCAACCGGATGCATGTTTCTTAAATCCACACTGTTTATCCATTTTGAAAGTTCATATTAGGGCATGATTCCAAAACTGAAGCATATTCAAATCTCAGGTGAGCTGCACCACAGGAGGCAAGCTGTGGTTGTCCTTACCAAAAATGAAACAGATTCAAATATCAGGTGAGCTGCACCACAATAAGCTGCGGTTGTCCTTACCAAAAATGAAGTAAAATCCAAAACTCTATCACCACATGACACAACAGTGGGACCCAAAACACACATTTGGACACTTCCTTATGCCCACCATGATGTTTATGTCATGGAACTGTTCATACAGTTATTCCCACGGGGATGAATAGAAAACACAAATATTAGTCTTTTTTTTTTCTTTTAGTTTTTCAGCAAAAAGAAATTTTATTCACAAGATAAGCTATATTGCTGAGACCCTATCATTAGCTTGATCCAGAACTTCAGTGACCCTGGGAAGGTTTCAATGGTAAGCATTTAATCACCACTATTTCCTGTAGATGGCCCACTTGTGTCTTGGATCCGCCTCTTTTACGAGCTCTCATGTCTTAAGATGAGTTGGCCAAACCGCTGGACAAAGTGGATGTCACACCCATGCCACGGTGGACCCCACAGCTTTTTGCTTACATGGGCTCCATATAACCGCAGTTGTAGGTGGGGGCTTTCTGCAATGCCGGTTTTACGGGATCCTATGAGAAATCGGATTGCCTACTAAGTTACGCAACACGCTTTTATCATACCGAGTAAACTCTTTTGTGCCCGCTATGAGTTTATGTGGTTTATCCAGTCTCCATCCATTTTTTCAGATCATATAAGGGGTTGATACCAAAATTGAAGGATATACAAATCTCAAGTGGACCATACCATAGTAAACAATAGGAATAATGATTTCCACTGTTGAAAGCTTTCTAGGCCGCCCCACAGTGATGTTTATTTGTCATCCAACCCTCTCATAAGATTTTTAAAAAAAAAAAAAAAAAAAAAAAAACAGGGATGAAGGGAAAACACAAATATAAGCTTGATCCATAACTTCATAGGACCTAAAGAATTTTTCAACAGTTGATGTTCAATTCACATGGTCTCCAGTGGTGTGATCCATTTGAGCTTTGGATGTACTTCATTTTTTGGATCGAACCCTAAAATTATCAGATAAAATGGATGGAAGGAGTGGATAAAATATATAAATCACGTTAGACCCCACAGGGTATTGATTTACTCACTACGCAATCCACTGCCATCCTGCAAAGCTTTGGTTTAGTGGATGAAATAAGATTGGTTGAGATAGGATGAAATCAGATTGTACACTAAGTTACTTATTATGCTTTTATTGTACTGAGAACTCTGTTGAGCCTACCATGAATATATGTGGTTAATCCATACTGTCTATCTGTTTTTCCAACTCATTTAAGAGGTTGAGACCAAAACCGAAGCACATATAAATCTCAAGTGGACCATACCATAGGAAACAGTGGGAATAATGAATTCCGCTGTTGAAACCATGACAGGCCCCACGGTGTGGAAATAATGATTTCGGCCATTGAAACCTTGACAGGCCCCACAATGATGTTTATTTGTCATTCAAACTGCTCATAAGATCACAAAAACATTGATGAAGGGAAAACACAAATATAATTTTGATCCAAAACTTTAGTGGCCCTCAAGAAAGTTTCAACGGTAGACTTTCAATTGACACTGTTTACCATAGCGTGGTTTATTTGAGCTTTGAATATTCTTTATTTTTGAGTTCAAGCCTTAAAATTAAAAATGAATGGAAAGAGTGGATAAAATATATAAATCACGGTGAACCCTGTAGAGTTTACTCAGTGCGCGTAGCGTACTGAGTTACACACTGCGCAACCGGCTTCAGATAGGAGTTAGTTTTACGAAATCGGATTGCGTACCGAGTTACTCGGTACACTCTTATCGCACTGAGTAAACTTATTTGGGCCCAATGTGAAGGTATGTGTTCAATCCACACCGTCCATCCGATTTTTCAGCTCATTTAAGGGGTTGAACCGAAATTTTAAGAATATCCAAGTCTCAAGTGTATCATACCACAGGAAATAGTGGTAATAATGATTTTTCACCGTTGAAACCTTTCTGGGCCCCACAGTGTTGTTTTCTTGCCATCCAACCTGTTCATAAGATCTTACAGACATGGATGAATGGAAAACACAAATATAAACTTGATAAAAAAAAACTTCTGTGGCCCACGAGAATTTTTCAATGGTATATGCCTAATTCTCATTGTTTCCTGTAGTGTGGTCAATTCAAGATTTGAATATGAATCACCTTTTGACTCAAGCATTAAAATTATCAGGTAAAATGGATGGACAGAGGGGATTAAATATATAAATCATGGTAAACCTCACAGAGTTTACTTAGTACGCTTAGCGTACTGAGCTACTCAGTACGCAATCAGCTTCCCAGTTTTACATGGTTCCACAGCTTCTGTTTACATGGGACCCTCAACACCAGTTCTACACAATGCATTAAACACCCTCGAGCAGTGGGGGCCACCAGTTCTATATGTAAAATTCACCATATCCATCAGGTTCTATCCTCGAGTCTAAGCTATGAGGCAAAAGAGATCAGCCAAATCCACTAGTCAGGCTAGCCATCCTTACGGAATAATGGATTGGATGCCACCATAGGTTTGTGTGGAGCAACCATGGTGTGTATCTTCCCTCAAACCCATTGCTCAAGTGTAACTAACAAGGATAAATTGAATACTAAACAACAGCATCTCATTGCAACAATCATCAAATTTACTTTTGTGGTGAAATATGTGACCCATTCAATTCACTTTCGTTACTAATAAACAGGTGACTGTTTTAAAATCTTGCTAGCATTACTATTCTTTTAAAATAGAGGTGAGCTACAGTGGTACTGGGGTGGATGCGGGACCCATATGATATTTGTGTGGTCTCTTTATCTAGGTATTTGTGTGACTTTATCAACATGTTTGGATGGCAAATAAACATTCTTGTGGAAACCCATAAGTTTAATGGTGGGGATTCAATCACGACTGTTTCTATGGTGTGATCTACCTAAGATTTGACTCAGTTTCATTTTTGGTATCATGCCCTAAAATGAGCCTTCAAAATGGTTAGACAGTGCAGATTTAAGGCACATACATCACTGTGAGCCCCACAGTCAGGGGTCCCACCCACCTTGGTGGATTCGGGGTCTCACCTAATCTCCCATTCAGATCTGCTTCATTTTCTGGCTCATGCCTTAAAATGATCTGTCAAAACTGATGGACGACCTAGATTTAAGGCAAATACATCACAGTGAGCCCCACAATTAAAAATCCACCGATCTTGGTAGATCCCAGTGGAACATGGCTCAAAGTTCGGGTTGGGCCAATCAAGCTCTGGTTGACCCAACCCAAGTCGCAACCCTAGCAGCACTTGTAGATTACTGTTCTCAGGAGAGAAAATACAGCGGTCTATATTCAATTCAACCAGAAAGCTTGGCTCATTCATGCTCTGGACATGATCCACAATTTGCGGTGGACCCAAAAACTAAGTGGGCCACGCCTCTTCCGGGCGTTGAAGTCATTAAGATCATCCATGATTTATTTATTTTTTGTTTTTGTTTTGTTTTTGTTTTTTATTTTTTTTATTTTTTTTATTTTTATTTTTTAATCCAAGGGCTGATAGGTCCCTTCTATAACTTTTTAGTATGCGTGTGTATAAAGGCTGATAAGTCCATGATCTTTATAACTTTTTTAGTATGTGTATATATGTCAAATAAATAAAACGAAAAATAATAAATAAATAAGTATACATGAAACCCATGCACGTTCCATGCACAACCTACATCTGGACGTTATGGCCAAAGAGGGCAGGTAGTGGGTTTCTAAATTGAAACCCCACTCTGATGTGTGTATCACATATCCAATCTGTCCATCAGATGGCCAGCATCATGTTGGCCATGCTCCAAAAATTTCAGGCAGATCAAAAAATAAAAAATAAAAAAATGGTGGGCCACACCATTTTAAATAGCACTACACCAAAATCGTCATTTAGGAACGGTTTAAAACCGTTCCTAAATTCTTCAGGAACGGTATCAAACCGTTCCAAAATGAGGCATCGCAGAAAAACAGGAACGGTTCAAAACCGTTTTGGGTACCGTTTCCATTTTTAGAAACCGAAATTTAGGAACGGTTTTAAACCGTTCTGGTGCCAACAGTCACATTTTAGGCACAATTTTTGAAACAGTTTGAATACTTATTAATGTTGCCAACGGTCAGATTTTAGGACAGAATTTTAGGAACAATTTCAAACCCCTTTGTTCATTGTATGAGAGAGTGTGGTATGTAATCTACTTGTACTATATGCTAGATAATTACACAAATAGAAGAACAAGACAATAGATCAGTGGTTCCAATCATCATGACACCCAGCATGTGGGCCCGCTGGCGGTGATGGACAATGGTCATGAGTTACGCAAAACGAACTGAGGCCTCATGCAGTTGGAACCATCTACATCCTCTCAATTTTGGGCTCATATCCGACAAAATGGATAGCATGGATAAAACCCCGTACATCACGGTGGGCCATAGAGAGACCTGTCTGGACGGATAATCTTCAAGGGGACAGGGCGCAATCCACTTACTGAGTTTTGGAGTTAAATGCAACCAATTGAACATCATTTTTTCATTGTTCTAAGCTCAAAAATAGACATGGACAGTCACAAACACTCATTCTGGCTCATTTATCATACATTCCAAAACATGAATGGTTCCATTGATTGAAACACATCTTGTGGGCCTCCGAGGGCGGCGACAGACACTGCACCTAAATCGCGACAGAGTAAAAACCAACTATTTCTTTACTCCATTTTCTCCTGTCATTACCTTCGTCCCTTCGTCTCTCTATCTTATAAAATACCGCTTATGGAAGCGGAGAAATCTTCAACAGATAAAGAAAACGCCACTACCAAAAAAAAAAAAAAGCCCTTCAGAAGATTTTAGACACATATCATAAATAAATGCAATTCCTTGGTTCAAAAAACTCTAACCAAAAAACTAGAGGAGAAAGAGGGCTCCTACTGACCTTGTAACACCTCTATACTGTGATGTTCTCCGCCCAAATGCATCAATGGACTTCCTATGAGCTGGCTGCTTCTGGCCCACCTTCCCAGCCCCTCTTCTGTGTCCATGGCTACAAAATCAGCCCCACCATGGGAAGATTCTCCTACACCTGTTAGGAGAGAGTTGGTTGAAGGCTCTAAAAAGGCAATAGGAAGGCCCAGAAGGATATGAGTGGAGCGTGTGAGAAAAGACTTGCTGACCTACAATTTAACTGACGATATCATTTACCCTATTACAATATCAGTAATTTGAACTTAAGGCAAACACATAATTGAGGAAACTGTAATTTTCCCATCTGATTGAGTATTGAGATATCATAGTAACCCTAGTTCCAATAACAAACGGAACCAAACCTGCTGCTGTCAATCACAGGCTCCACCCGATGTGGCTCCCCGTTTCTCAGAAATGCTCGAGCATAAAGCTCTCCTACTTAAAACATTCCATGTGCTTAATAGAAATAATGGTATTGTCTAAGACTGCATCAATTGTCTAAGATTATTGAACCTGTGGTTTTATCTTCAAGCTTGATAATGCACTCCTCCCGTCTGCTGATTACTTTTAATGCCCCTTCCCATGCCCATTTGTTGACATTCCATTCATCAGCCCTAGAACAAACATAATTATTTAGAAACTGTCTCCATTAAGTGCAATGCTTTTAAGTGCTCCTATGGCAACCCATGAAAGTAGGATCTCAATCCAACTTCCTAAAATGTACCTGAAATCAGACCAATCCACTCATCAAGTGTGGACCACTGATCAATTCTCCTAAGCATCCTTTCTTTGTACACATGGCCCATCTGATGACCATACATACCTGAAATTTGGGCTTTGGCACATACATGGCAGGCCCACCTGAGGAATGCCCTAGGTCTCTCGCACACACATGGCACATTCTCAGCAGTATCCTGACCCGATTTAGCCCAATGAAAGTAAGGGGTGAGGTTCTTCTTCAAAATTTCGAAGTGTTTTTGGATATGATTAACTGTAGCATGCTCCAAATGATATGCACTCATTTCCTACCTGCAGTGCAAATAATGAACATTATCATTCTAGTAAGAAGTGGAGCAGTATGCTCTAGGAATGACCTTCACTGACTGAAAAAAAAAATCATGTTAAAGCAAAAGATTTGCTGAAAAGGAACCCATTCTTAGGTAAGCATACATTGTGGACTGACAGTCTAAACATGTATTGTGATCGTTGACAGACTGTTAGAGGTTTCAATATACAATATATATGTATTTGTGTGCTTGTCTGTGGAAGGAAAAAAGAAAAAAGGACACAGATAAGCATACTAGTAGCAAACTTTATATAATTATGTGTTCATGTCTATAGAAGAATAAATGTACAATGTTCACAATCAAGCTTCCTTTATTTATTACAACTAGTAGAAGACTGGCATTTTGTCGAACATGTCAAGTTAACAAAATTTACTGCCTTACGTATACAGTTTGTGTAATGAGAATTAACTTGCAAATGATGTGTTTCTTAATCCTGCAAAAATGGCAGATAAAGAATTCAAATGAGCAAATGTTAGCTAGATTGGATCACAATTAAAAACAGAATGCAAATATGACAACAGAACTTGATGGCATATTGCATATGCACCACTCCAAGTAATTCACAATAGGAGTATACCAGATAAAAGAAGATCAGCAGCAAAAACATCTCTATCAAGGTCTAAAGGGAAAATTAATACATGAAACATGTACATTCTGTATCAATAGCTATGCAAATAAGTAGATGAGATGAATAGCTTAAATATCATGCAATATCGAGTAGACTTGCCCAGTTGCAATCAGTACTGGCCCTAGAAGCGACGAATCCATGGCCAATTCAAGCATGTACCAAAGACTCATGCATATCAGCAAATTCGTACAGGCAACTGGTCCATGTCAAAGAAGCCAAACATGGATCATGCAAACCAAAGTTTTGAATAGATTCAGTGTGGCTTGCCTGAATCATACCAGTTTCTGCAATATGACTAGGACTGACCACTGACCAAGTGAGTCTGGGATTTTAGACCCTGCTACAAGCAAGGTCATGTTTATAGAAGTAAAATGATTCAGCAACCTGAGAAAGATATCTATATGATGAAGAAAAGGTGAGAATGTTCTGACATTAGCAGTGACATTATCTTTGTAAAACATAGATATCTACATAGCTAATAAGAAAAAGTGACTTCTATCAATCCATTCTATGCAAAGAAAAAAGTGATGACTGAATTGGCTGTGTTGGCACTGACACCTTTTTCCAATAAAAACAATATTAAATTACCATTAGTCACTACCCAATGGCTCTTTGGATGACACACTTACCCCAAGCAGGCCCCATCGAATGAATCGCTCAGTGACTCGTTGGAACCCATGTCCAATAAAAGAACTACTTGTTCTTCTCACAAACGAAGCCAAGTAAAAATGTACGAACTCAGATTTTGAAAAGTTTGCTACCTCCAAACACATTGTTTCATACAGCACATGTGCCAATCTAGCAAGTGTGTAGGACATCAGAGTGGTGCATAAGTATCATGCAATATATATCCTAATTTACTGAAGGTAATCAGATTAGAGAAAATTTTCAGATGGGAGAAAAATATGTATGTTGGTTGACAGTCAAGGTTTGGCAGGGAAACATGCAGAAAAGTGACAACTGGGATGATCAGTAATTGTGAGCCAATCCAGATGGGCCCCACTAGATGGAGAGCCAAGATTCATGAGTTCCTCATTTACTTGCAGTAAGCAAATCAGCAAAAAAAATTCCATTGCTAAAAATTATTAATGATTAATAGTCGAGGTTCAGCCTGGAAAATCTGCAGAAAAGTGATGTCTAGGATGATCAGTAATTGTGAGCCAATCTAGATTGGCCTCACTAGATGGAGAGTCAAGATTCATGAGTTCCACATTTACTAATAGTAATCAGTTCAGAGAAAATTTTCCATTGCTAAAAATGAATGGTGGTTGATAGTCTAAGTTTCAACAAGTGAAGAAAAGTGGCGTCTAGTCTACGATCAATCAGTAATTCTGAACCATTCTAGGTGGGCTCTAGATGGGCAGCCAAGACATAAGTACGGCATTTGTTTGAGTGTAATCAGGTTAGAGAAAATATTCAGAAGGTAAAAGCAATGATGGGTAGAAGTCAGGGTTCAGTATGGAACACTGCAGAAAAAGTGATGTCAATGATCAATCAATAATTGTGATCCATTCTAGCTGGGTCCTGCTAGATGGACAGTCAAGAGTCATGAGTTACTCATTTAATGAGAGTAATCAGATCAGACGAATGTTTTCAGATGAAGAGGCTTCCAATTCCATCTCAGACAAGTGGGACATACAAAACAAATTGCACAGCTACAATGACCAGACCTTGGAGATGAAGTCAAGATAAACCACTAATACAATTTCAATCACACACAAAAAATTATATTATATGAAATTCAAATTCAATAGAACAATTAAGTAACAATAAAGAAGGTATGAACAAGAACCAAATTGGCGTGACTACTTTACCAATTCATCAAATCCAATAGAGGATTAATTCAATAGATAGCAGGCATCAATATGTCAAACTAGAGAACCATTCATTTCAATACTTGAATTCTATGACTCATCACTTCAGAGCATTATATTCAAACCTCATGCTCATATGAGCAAAGCTTGATGATTCATTGGTCAAGGACTGAAAGCTAGAAATACCTGCGAAACCAAAACAAAGTAAAATTAAAAATAAAGACATGAGAAGGCATGCACATATCCAGGAATCAGATGGATAGCAAAAGCAAGTTGTGATACTAAAAGAAATCAAGTTATGACTACTCTCCAAAATGTTTGAGAAACCCATCAAATATCCAAAAGCCCATAACTTTAAGAAAATAAAAATAAAAATAAAAATAAACCAAAACCTGAAATCCCATGTACAAAACATGCAAGAATCAAAAGAAAAGGATGGCCACTAGAAGACAATGAAAGTAAACACAAAACACAACAAAAATTTTCATAGAAAACCCAAAACCAACAAATTTAAGAATCTTAGAGAAAAATAACTTTTTATATGAAAAACCAATAAAAAAGGAGCTTATGACAAATTGATTCTTCAAGTACTCTTTCATACAATCAACTCTTTCATAATTTGGTTGTTATTATTGTTAGGTAAATACCTAAAGTTGTAGGAATTTGACCAAGAAAATGCTGGATTCAGCATATTATGGGTTGCTTTCAGCATACCTAAGCTTGATTCTGAATTCTCAATCAAATGCAATTTTTTTTCTTTGATAACTAAGATTTAAATAAATAATTTAAAAAAAAATAAAATAAAATAAAATACTCAAATGGAAAAAAGTTTGGAATCTGCCAGCCCCAACTCATAGAGATCTCATGGCAACTAGTAGCCAAATCGGCAAAACTGTCCAAATTATGATAGATGGACAATAAACTGAGAATTATGCAGACGGCCATTTAATGGCCTGTTAAAGCAAATGTTATCCAGTGATCTGACTACTTCAAACTGGTGTTCACTAGCCAAAGGTTAGGATTCTACAACCACTCTGATTCTTGGATGATGATCAATCTAATCAGGACAGTTTGATTTAAGGCATGCCAATGGCCACAAGTTGAGCTTTAATATAGACATCAACCCATTCTGGGGGCACAGACTCAGGGTCAGTGTAGGGCTAGGGCCCTTTGATACAAGCTAAAAGAATTATTGTTCCAGGAGCACCCGTTTGACAATGAACTGCATATTGTTGAAGATAGAATCTTGTTGTCAAGAAACAACTCCTGAAAGACTCAAGTGATATCACGTAAGAAACAACTTATGAAAGACGGAATTGAGATCTCATGACGCCCAGTTGAAAAGAAGCTCCAAGCTGAGATTGTGACTTAAGTACGCTGACTTGATGCTCAGCAGGACCCACCTATAGACCTACGCTGTGTTGTGTCGAGGAGTAAGCTTAGGTCTAGATCATGCTTTAATGATCTAGCTACAAATACTCGTCATTAGGTGGCAAATGGGACCCACATAAAGATCTGCTCCAGAGAACACTTCGGATTAAAGGCCATAACATGATAAAGACGTGCAAAGTTTGATCGGATGAGCGTTCGAGGAAGAAACATCTCTCATGAGCATTTTATAGAACAGTTTGTGTGCATCATTAATCTAACAACATTTTACATACATATCAATCAAAGAGGTCCCAACATACAAATCAAACATGAGTTATCAAGTACGTTAAAGAAAAAAGTCACAAAGGTGAGGAACTCAATCTAGCAAGTGTAAATGTGTCTATGAAATCAACTAACCTAGATCAAGAACTGATAGAACAAACTATCAAAAAACTAAAAAGAAAAAACTAAAGGAAAAATATACTCCAAAAAATCCACATGGAAGAAGCATCAACTAATAATTCCAGATCCATACCATTTTATAACTTAAAAAATAAGAAAAAATATACTCCCAAAAATCCACATCAGGAAAATGCTACAGATCTCAAACT
Organism: Magnolia sinica; assembly: GCF_029962835.1. Classification (NCBI taxonomy): domain Eukaryota; kingdom Viridiplantae; phylum Streptophyta; class Magnoliopsida; order Magnoliales; family Magnoliaceae; genus Magnolia; species Magnolia sinica. The sequence goes on from NC_080584.1 coordinate 56,024,712, forward strand.
CTTAATACTATAAAAGAAAGAACATTTCTTGCCAACCCAAATCAGCATCTACAACTTCACATAGACAAAATCATGCCAAGATATATATATATATATATATATATATATATATATATATATATATATATATATATATATATATATATATAAACACTGATTAGAAAAATGGAAACGGAGGGGTTTTGAAGAAGATCGCCTCTCTTGCTCAGTCGTACCCCGAATCTAAGCTTTGGTGACCTTGTCGTCGACGTTCAAGCTCCGAGTTGCGAACTTGACCCCAATCGTCAACCTAAACTCATTCTTGGTGAACCTCAAGAGTGGATTTGACTTCCTAACTCCTGAATCACCGATTACAACGACAAAAAGGCAGGAAAGATGGCGGAATTACAAAAATACCTTGGCAGAGCTTCCACGGACCTCCGGAAAGATGACATTGTTGAGGTCATTGATGCCATTACAGAACTCGACGGCCACGATTCTTCGCCCTAGCGGCTGCAAGCAGATTAGCATAAGGCCTAGAGCAATGACCACTGCGACCACTGCTGGAGTAGCAGCTTGGCCCTAATCTGTAGCAGTTGGCGCATTCACCACTTGTGCTAGAGGCTCCACACCTGTTACACAGAACGAGAGGGAGATCAAAAGAGGGATGGAGAGTGAGAGGGAGATCGAGAGAGAGGGTTGAGATCAGGAGAGGGAGATCGAAAGAGATTGAGATCGAGGGAGAGGGAGATCGAAAGAGATTGAGATCGAGGGAGAGGGAGATCGAGAGAGAGGGAGGGAGAGTGAGAGGGAGATCGAGAGAGAGGGTTGAGATCGGAAGGGAGACGGAGAATGAGACAGGGAGATGGAGACGGAGACGTATAAAGATGGAGATGCGAAATGAGGCATTGTAGGGCTTTTGGCGCAAGGAAGTGTTTAAAACCCATTGGTAGTCTGTGGCAGATAGAGCAACGTGCCTCTTGGGCCTTATGGGGTCCACTCAGAGTCTTTTTAATCGAATCCATTCAGTCCATCTGTTTCAAAATAAAATAATAAAAGAAAATAATAAGAAATAAGAAAATCAAACACTCAATTGAGACACACCAACAAAACACTAGAAAGAACAATGCATAACACAATGACTTTGGTACGGATGATTACTATGTCAAATCGGGAACGGCTTAGAGCCATTTTTGAACCAAATTCTCAACCGTACCAGATTGATGATTTTGGTGTAGTGTAGTGGTAATTAAACACCCACTGTTGAAACCTTCTTACGAGTGAAAAACGTACAGCAAGTGAGGTCCACCATGATATACGTGTTCTAAATCCACTCTGTCCACAAGATGGCCCACATCAATTTATGCTAGTGACCCAAAAATCAGGTAGGCCACACTATTTGGAAATAGTGGTGATTATACACCGTCCAATCATTTTTATACATTATTCTCATTTTTATACATTATTCTAATGTTTTTTCCATAAATAAGGTAGATCAAAATCTCAGATGGATCACAAGAACTTTTGTGTCGTCGTAAAAAAAAAAAAATTCTTTTTTACACAACACCTAATTTGTCATAAAAAGTTGGTATTAGCGGCAACTAGTTAAGCTCGTTGTAAAAAAATCATGCGACAAGTTTTCGTGACAAGTTTTGCAACGACAATTAAAGCTCGTCGCAAAAAAGTTAACTATTAGCGACAATTTAAATTGTCATCATAAATAACCTATTTTTTGCAACGACTTGAAATGTCATTGTAAAAAAATTGACCTTTTGTGATAAAATTAGACTCGTCGCTAAAAAAAATCTTTGTAAAAAGTCTAATTTGTTGTAGTGCATTTAGGATCAGATCTAACCCACAAACTGAAATATAGTTTTGACAATTCTGAGGTCAAGCTCGACATTACCGATGCCTTCCGGAGATGACCCTGGCTTTTACGTGGGTCAATGGACAAAAATATGTGGTGTTTATTTTCATCACTGGATTTGGTTACACTTTGTCTTGCAAATTTTGGTTAGTCTATCTATTCTTCTGGTTTAGATTAACCGAATTTATGATAGATTTATGTATACACATGTTTTTATTAGTAAGAGGAATAATTTTTTTCTCAGAAGTAGATAGGTATTATAGATTTGGATGTGTATTTTGATACCACAATATCACACTTTGAAGACCTAATCACTTAAAAAACTAGAAAATCAAGGAAGGCATGTCCAAGCGGATAGGCCCTTAGAAAGAAATCATCTCCAAGCACATACAATCGGTTAGACTGGATTCTCCTCTAACAACTTACCGAAGAGCCTTATAAGCCTCTTGAATGACAAACACTCTCCTGTAATAAATATTAAGAATATAAAAGAATATAGACTAAGAACATCAATATGTTGATGGGAATTTGTAAAGAAGAATACCACTTATTTACAATAGCCCTGTAATACTTACTCATCCTGTGAATGTAAGCTCAAGAAGAATGGTTGAACCTCAACCAAGCTTGCCCGATTAAATAAGATCATTGTTTCCTAAGTTGATTGAAACAAAAACCAATTGCCCACTATATGACCAATACGACCAATATGATGCCCATAATTCAAACATGGGGAGGTAGTATTACATTGGCACTGACCATCTCGAGGGAGGCAACCTTGCATACCTCTTGCCACACTGTATTATACAAGAATCTAGCATTCTGGGGTAACCTCCTTTACCGCGGGCTTAACCATCAAAATTACCCAAGGGCTAATCTAGTCATGGCAAATATCCAATTCTGCTGACTCCACCAATTGTAAATCTTGTGGCTTAAAGTCCAATTCAACAAGAATGGCCAAATTAATGGTCGAAACGACTGACCTAACGTTTAATTGGACCAGATCGAATTATCAAATTAAAGACCAAAACATCCGATTTTACAACCTAAATGATCAATTTAACAGCCAATTCAACCCAAAACTATCAAATTAACGATTAAAAAGTCTGATTTAATGGCCAAATTTTCCAGGGTGTCCTTTACATTAGAAAATTTAGAGGACAGTTGAGAAATCACCATCCTAACATTCAATTTGATAAAGAAATGCAAAAAAGTCATTTAACATCTCTTCACATTCTCCGAATGCAAAGAGACATGGGGCCACTATTTACACCTAACCTATCACGACCAGATCAAATGGCCTATAAGACATCATATGCTATTTATGGACACCACGTGGTCAAGATGAGATCCAAGCCAATTGATTGGAAACATGTTTGAGTTGAGAAGTATTACATGATGGAGTTCGAACAGAACTAATTCTCCATAAAACAAGTATCTAACAAAAGTAACTCTCTAATAAGCATTAAATGTTGTAGTTTCAACAAAATAAATTCTCTAAAAAGGGAATAGTCCAACAATGTTAACTCAAGCAAAGCTTCTCATGCACGTTGGTTGACCTAAATAGTAAGGGAAAAGAATATGTAATCACATTGTGTGATTTGTTTAATACACATGGCCAACTGCATTAAACTATACTTACATGGGTGATAAAAAATAAAAAATAAATAAAAAATTTTAAAAAATTTTAAAAAAAAATAGTTGCATGAGATCTCATGAACCTCACCTCAAGTCTACAAATAGAGCACAAAATGAAGAGCTCCAAGCCACATGCGAACATAATCACACAATCTGCTTTAACTCAATTTTGCCTATCAATCCTTTATCCATCATGGATACTTACCTCTTTATTTTATTTTAGTTAAGCTCTTCAACATTTTCTAGCATAATACTATATAAAGTAAGGGTCTATAGTTTTTATCCTTACTTTATTTCTCCACCCTTATCCATTTCATCCAACTATATCATAAGGAAGATTGGTTAGTTTCAAATTGAAGATTGCAGGTACTTGCTCTTACGTGCTTGGTGATTTCTCCCGCCATCTCACCTTGAAGTTTGGTTCATACCAAATGATGAACAACAATTGAATCATGACTACCTCACTAGATGCTTGGTTTACATTAAGTCCACGAATTAATTGTCACCCCACAGGCCATCTTGCCACAAGGCCTGGTTACTAACCGAGTGACAAACATATTGTCAAAAATCTACCCTCCATTGACCGTCTCACCATGAAGCCCAATTTTCAATCAAGCAACAGATGGTCATCCTACAATTCATTACCATCTTGTAATGAAGCTCAGAAAATGGTACATGATGATCGGATCTTCGTTCCTCAAGATAATCATGAATTCTTATACTATAAAATCATCAATAAAACACTTTCAGCTTACGTTTGCTCTATTGTCTTGCCATTGAACCGTGGTTATAACCACATGAATATTAAAGTCCTTTCGATTGAAGGGCAAGAAGAATGATCCATTTGAAAGACAAACCTTCCCCTTTGTAAATCATCTTATCTCATATAATTTCTGGTTGGGTAGGCAGCCAATCTACATAGATCCGGTCTTAATCAATCTATCTAGGTGCTTGGGGTCATAAGTTGTTCACTTCGGTTTAAGCTAGATTTGGCTCTAGCACACCCGACACTTATATACTCACACATACATAATCGTAATCGGAACATTCGTTACACGTGGATGTTGTCCAAATTGAATATCAGCACCTATTTTCTAGCACACTTGATGGGACACATGTGTAATTATAAGTTCAACAATATGGTTTGAAGATCTAACTAGCTCAAGAAAAAGCCAGAAAATCAAGGGAGGCATATGTAGGATGATATGCCCTAAAACATGAGTCATCCCTTAGACATGCAATCCATGAGACTAGATCTTTCTGCGGCAACAAATCATTAAAGAGGCTTATAGGCCTCTTGGATGACATACACATCATCCGACAATAAATTTCAGAAAAGAGTGTTAGTGACTCGATTTGTTAATAACATGAACTAGGGAGTCTCAAGTCGATTGAGCCTCCATTAGAAGACAAAGAAGACTGATGACTCAAAGACTTGCTACATCAAGGCCTGAAGATAAATAAATGTGAGCTGCCTTGGTGAACCTAGCTAAAGACCCTTTTAGGTCCAAAATAACTTAGCATTTAGATGATCCTTTCTCAAATAGGGGAACCTTTTCTTGACCATCATATAGCCTTAAATCCTTAATTTGGCAATAAACAAGTTAGGCTTTAGAGGTGCAAAGCTATTGTTAATCAAAAACCCAAAACAAAAGAAAAATGACAACCATCAAACGAATCTCGATTGATCGACAATCCATTGATCAATCCTTGATCGACCTAACTAAGCAGAAAATTTCCATTAACCTCTCTGTCTAAAATCAAATTAGTTCAATCAATCTAATAATATCTCTCGGTCGATTGAAACTAGTCATTATAATTTTGTTGTCGATTTTTCTTTATAAAATGAGCATTCAGATCTTTGTGCAATCAGTGGTTTTAAGTGAGTTAGAAGACCTAGTGTGTTCCAATACTTGCCCACACTATAAGGCTATTACCCAAAGAGATCCATGCATTCTCCATTGTAATTAACCACTCTAATGACAATTACAAACACCATTTGATGAAGAACATAGTATCTTGCATTCTCTAGAGTTTAGATTCCACATTCATAAGTAAATCCTTATCTAAACATCCTCTAAAATGCCCATCTGGGTGAATTCCAATTCATAACCAACAATCTCATAATTGTAGGAAATGCAACCTCTCTCCCAGTACCTTGGTAGCCTTATTGGAGCATCAAGCACAAGGTAACTGATTCAAGGAAGTGGTAGAAGATTGACTTCAAAGATTGGGAAAGCACAAGAGAAGCACATTTAAGAAGTGAGAGCTCTCTCAAAGTAAGCTACATCAATGGAGTTCAATCTGACAAGTAAGGTTGTCAATTTAAAATCCATATACTATTTTCTTGTGCATGATTGCTTATAGAGTTTATAATACAAGATTGAATTGGTCCTTGTGTAAGAGCATCTCCAGCACGAGTGTATGTAGGTCCTTGTTCACAATCCCAAGTGCAAGGTTACGATGTAGTAATAACTCGGTGAGACTGAGGTCGAATCCATAAGGAATAGAGAACACCGTCTAGAACTAATCTAAATCTAACTTTGCTGGTCTGGTTTTTTAATCCATGAGATAAAAAGCGTTTTGAATAATAAAGATTAAAAAAATAAGGATCCAGGAATCCACCTATAGTAATCAATATTAATCTACTTGATTCAACGATAACTCGATTGAAATTGAAGTCCTATCCTATCCAATTGAATGATGAAGCGGTTAAAATAGAATCTAAACTTTTATTGGATTAGTTCACACATGAAGATCCATTGCATTGATTAGAAGGGATTCCATCACCCTACCATGCCCATGAGATGATGGTGAATAACAGGATTTACCAATCTTCATAACTCCAAATAGATTAAGAAGATATCAAAAGTCTCCACAGAATCTACTATAATCAAAGTCACAATAAATCATAGAAAACTGAAAATATTCCTCAAATCAAATTAGAAATCAACGAAGTCAACATAAACTTGAATCAAAGTAAGATAAACATCAAAAGAAACTATAGGTTTCATCCCTTAGCCTTATCTAAGAGATTAGCCTGAGAAGACTAACATACTAAAATAAAAACAAAAAGATCAAGTAAAACCCATGAAGAAATCGAAGTGGAAGAATGTATTCGGCGGTCCGCCTTGGCCTTCTCTTCCTTTTCAAGCATTAGAAGATACTTTAGAACGTCTTAGGGACTCATATTTATAGTTGTAGAACTCCAACTTTTGCACCAATCTTGAAATTTCACAAACCGACCATGGATTTACGCATTGACTTTGGTCCAACCGAAGTCGAGTTCGAGTTGTAACTGGATTCTATCTTCGGCAACTGCCCGATTTCGGTCACACCGAATTATTGTTCAGTTGAACCGAATTAACTCCTTTCAACACTGGAGCTTTTTATGCACTTTCGGTTGCACCGAGTCCTCTCTTTGGTCGGACCGAACTTGGTTTCGATCGGATTGAATTATTCTTCAGTCAAACCGAATTATCCCTGAATTTTATCATTGGTTGCTAGATTGTTTTGCGCGATTTCGGTTGGACTGAACTATCCTATTTCTGCTATGGATCAAGCAATCTTCTTCAGTCTTTTCTTCATACTTTGCACTTGATTTTCATGGATCTTTGACATGTGAATTCTCCATTCTTGGTCTCCTAAGATCCATCCATTGCCTTGGTGATTTTTTAGTATTAAATCTATGATTTTAACATTCTTTTCAATCCAAGCTCTCAGACTCACCTTGTAATACAAACATCTATAAAATATACACTTTAAGCATTATCATGTTCATAAAAACAAGGAATAACTAGGGGGAAAATATGCAATATTTGACACTCAACACACCCCTCAACCAACATTTTCCGAGTCTCGAGCAAAACATGCGTAACATAATCTTTAGTCTTCAAATTTCGAAACCTCTCTTGGAAAATAACATTTTGTGTAATTAAGTATGAATGAGTAGGATTTCAAAGATGAGAGAGTGACAATTAAAACTTAGAGCCGAATCTAATGAGTAAACAATTGGATCAAGTCTTCCTTTATTAATTAACTAATAGTATAAGTTCATATATCAATTTCCTAATGTGCTCAGTGATTCTCAACCTACTTTTCATAGAAAACAAATATTGTTTCATAATGTTAGTAATGCATATCAATTCAAGGCAATTAGATTAACACAAGCTCTAATTCCGAACTTATCACCTTTTTCATTCTTTTTCCAGTTTTTTATTTTATATCGACGACCCCTTTTTATATTAATTTCGATCTTTTTATTCTTTTTCAGAGAATTTCTTCTTTGAATACATAGTCTTTTTACCGATCTTAGTATTTTTTTATCTGGTTTTTTCTTCTTGTAAGGTGAACAAAAATCTACAGACTTGGTTCTCACTACTTATCAGTGATATTCATACTAACAATAAGAATTTCTAGTATTCTCCATAGAAAGTAAATCAAATGTGAATGTGTGAATTAGATCAAAGTGATATTCAAAATTTTCTTCTAGTCAATCAATTGGAAGGACTTAGCAATGGTATACTTAGTTGATCAAACTCCTTCAATTAAAAATTCAAAACTCTTAATCATATCATCATACTCAAAATATTTTTAATTACACAAACTATCACTTCCAAATAAGTCTTTTTAACTTGAAAAATTAAAAATTTTTAAAAATTTTGCTCGAAACATAAGAAAATACTGATTAGTCTACCTAATCCATACCCCAAACCTAAAATCTATATTGTCCTCAATGTATAAATATATGAATAGGTAATGCATATGAGACAACAAAAATAAAGAGACACTACCAAAAAAAGGGGCAAAGGCTACGGATAAAATTGTAGCCATAGACCTATGGCTACAGTTTTAGTCCGTAGCTATTCCGTAACACGACCGTCGTCGTAGGTGCCATAACAATAGGTCTAGAACCTATGGTTACGGATTTAATCCATAGCTATAGGTTCAATAGCTACAAATATAATCCGTAGCAATTATATCTATAGCAAAAACTTCAAACAGCTACGGATATTATTTGTAGCTGAAAGTCTGTAACAATAGGCCAAAATTGAAAAGGCTAACGTGTCTGATTAGTGGCTACAGATTTAATCCGTAGCTATAGGTTAAATAGCTGCAGATATAATCCGTAGCAATTATATATGTAGCAAAAACTTCAAACAGCTACGGATATTATTTGTAGCTGAAAGTCCGTAGTAATATGCCAAAATTGAAAAGGCTACACCTGTCTGATTAGTGGCTACGGTCAATATCCGTAGCTATTTTGTACATTAAAAAATTAAATCATTTGTTCATTCAGTTACCACCTGTACAATCATTCATTCATTCAATTATAATCATTCATTCATTCAATTACAATCCTTCATTCAATCAATTACAATTACAATCCTTCATTCAATCAATTACAATTATAATCAATTACAGTTACAATTACAATAATGCTGAAAATACAAATCTTTAGCTTCATTAGAGAAATGTGCTCGACTTCACCCTGAAATTTTAACAGCTTCGTATATTCCATCATCCTACAAACAGTCATGTTATTCATAAATTAGAATGCCCATTGGGGAAAAGAAAGACAGTGAAAGAAGTGCATCACGTATAACCACTTTTTTTCTTAATGAATTAAAAAAAAAAAACTCAAAGAGGAATGAAATTGATATAAAGAAATGGTCTCACCATATGATTATAGGTTTTGGTTTAGTTTTAGGTTATAGGTTTAGGTTAAGGTTAGGCTATAGGTTATAATTAAGTTTAGGTTATAGGTTATAGGTTTTGGTTTTGGTTTAGGTTATAACTTTTGGAAACTTGATTATAGGTTAAGGTTTAGGTTTAGGAAATTGGGTTCGGGTTTGGGATCAGGTTTAGGATTGGGTTTTCAAGTTTAGGTTTAGGTTAAGGAGTTGAGATTAAGATTAGGTGTAAGTTTGGGTTTAAGGATTTGAGAATACATTTAGGTTTTAAATTTAGGTTTAAGTTAAAGGTTTAGGGAAAGGTTATAAGTTTAGGTTAGGTTTAGGTTTAGGTTTAGGTTTAGGTTATAGGTTATAGCTTTAGGGAATTGAGAATGGGTTATGGTTTAGGTTTAGGAAATCGGGTTCAGGTTCGGGATTGGGTTTAAGTTTGGGTTTTCAAGTTTAGGTTTAGGTTAAGGAGTTGAGATTAGGATTAGGTGTAGGTTTAGGTTTAGGGAATTGAGTTTAGGTTATAGGTTTAAGGAGAGGTTAGGTTTAGGTTATAGGTTTTGGGATTTGGGAATAGTTTTAGGTTATAAGTATAGGTTTAGGTTAGGTTATAGGTTAAGGTTTAGGGATTTGAGTTTAGGTTATAGGATTAGGTTACGGTTTAGGTTTAGGTTATAGGTTTTGGGATTTGAGAATGAGTTCGGGTTTAGGTTATAGGTTTTGGTTTTGGTTTAGGTTATAGGTTTGGTTTAGATTATAGGTTTTTGGATTTGAGAATGGGTTCGGGTTTAGGTTATAGGTTTTGGTTTTGGTTTAGGTTATAGGTTTTGATTTAGGTTATAGGTTATAGGTTTATATTAAGGATTAGGTTTAGGTTAAAGGTTTTGGGATTTGAGAATGAGTTCAAGTTTAGGTTATAGGTTTTGGTTTTGGTTTAGGTTATAGGTTTTGGTTTAGGTTATAGGTTTAGGTTTAGGTTGTAAGTTTTGGGATTTGAGAATGGGTTTGGGCTTAGGTTATAGGTTTTGGTTTTAGTTTAGGTTATAGGTTATAGGTTTAGGTTAAGGTTTAAGTTTATGTTATAGGTTTTGAGATTTGAGAATGGGTTCGAGTTTAGGTTATAGGTTTTGGTTTTTGTTACAGGTTTTGGGATTTGAGAATGGGTTCGGGTTTAGGTTATAAGTTTTGGTTTTGGTTTAGGTTTAGGTTATAGGTTTTTGGATTTGAGAATGGGTTATGGTTTAGGTTTAGGAAATCGAGTTCAGGTTCGGGATTGGGTTTAAGTTTGGGTTTTCAAGTTTAGGTTTAGGTTTAGGTTAGGGAGTTGAGATTAGGATTAGGTGTAGGTTTAGGTTTAGGGAATTGAGTTTAGGTTATAGGTTTAGGGAAAGGTTAGGTTTAGGTAATAGGTTTTGCGATTTGGGAATAGTTTTAGGTTATAAGTATAGGTTTAGGTTAGGTTATAGGTTAAGGTTTAGGGATTTGAGTTTAGGCTATAGGTTTAGGTTTAGGTTTAGGGAATTGAGTTTAGGTTATAGGTTTTGGGAAAGGTTAGGTTTAGGTTATAGGTTTGGGGATTTGAGAATAGTTTTAGGTTATAAGTATAGGTTTAGGTTAGGTTATAAGTTAAGGTTTAGGGATTTCAGTTTAGGTTATAGGATTAGGTTTAGGTTTAGGTTTAGGGATTTGAGTATAGGTTATAGGTTTAGGTTTAGGTTTTAGGATTAGGTTTAGGATTAGGTTTGGGTTTTGGGATTTGAGAATGGGTTCGGGTTTAGGTTATAAGTTTTGGTTTCGGTTTAGGTTATAGGTTTTGGGATTTGATAATGGGTTCGGGTTTAGGTTATAGGTTATGGGTTTTGGTTTTGGTTTTAGTTATAGGTTTAGATTTAGGTTATAGGTTAACGGTTTAAGTTAAGGTTTAGGTTTAGGTTATAGGTTTTTGGATTTGAAAATGAGTTCGGGTTTAGGCTATAGGTTTTGGCTTTGGTTTAGGTTATATGTTTGGTTTAGGTTATAGGTTATAGGTTTAGGTTTAGGTTTAGGTTATAGGATTTGAGAATGGGTTCGGTTTAGGATATAGGTTTTAGTTTTGGCTTAGGTTATATGTTTTGATTTAGGTTATAGGTTATAGGTTATAGGTTTAGGTTTTAGGCTTTGGTTTTGGTTTTGATTTAGATTATAGGTTATAGGTTTTGATTAAGGTTTAGGGAAAGGTAATAGGTTTTGATTTAGGTTATAGGTTATAGGTTTAGGTTTTAGGTTTAGGTTTTGGTTTTGATTTAGGTTATAGGTTATGGGTTTAGGTTAAGGTTTAGGTTTAGGTTTAGGTTTAGGTTATAGGTTTTGGGATTTGAGAATGGGTTCGGGTTTAGGTTGTAGGTTTTGGTTATAGGTTAAGGTTTAGGTTTAGGTTTAGGGATTTGAGAATGGGTTCGGGTTTAGGTTGTAAGTTTTGGTTATAGGTTATAGGTTTAGGTTAAGGTTTAGGTTTAGGTTAAAGGTTTTCAGATTTGAGAATGAGTTCAAGTTTAAGTTATAGGTTTTGGTTTTGGTTTAGGTTATAGGTTTTAGTTTAGGTTATAGGTTTAGGTTTAGGTTATAGGTTTTGGGATTTGAGAACGGGTTCGGGCTTAGGTTATAGGTTTTGGTTTTGGTTTAGGTTATAGGTTTTGGTTTAGGTTATAGGTTATAGGTTTAGGTAAAGGTTTAGGTGTACGTTATAGGTTTTGGGATTTGAGAATGAGTTCGGGTTTAGGTTATAGGTTTTGGGATTTGAGAATGGGTTCAGGTTTAGGTTATAAGTTTTGGTTTTGGTTTAGGTTTAGGTTATAGGTTTTTGGATTTGAGAATGGGTTATGGTTTAGGTTTAGGAAATTGGGTTCAGGTTCGGAATTGGGTTTAAGTTTGGGTTTTCAAGTTTAGGTTTAGGCTTAGGTTAGGGAGTTAAGATTAGGATTAGGTGTAAGTTTAAGTTTAGGGAATTGAGTTTAGGTTATACGTTTAGGGAAATGTTAGGTTTAGGTAATAGGTTTTGGGATTTGAGAATAGTTTTAGGTTATAAGTATAGGTTTAGGTTAGGTTATAGGTTAAGGTTTAGGGATTTGAGTTTAGGTTTAGGTCTAGGTTTAGGTTTAGGGAATTGAGTTTAGCTTATAGGTTTAGGGAAAGGTTAGGTTTAGGTTATAGGTTTTGGGATTTGGGAATAGTTTTAGGTTATAAGTATAGGTTTAGGTTAGGTTATAAGTTAAGTTTTAGGAATTTGAGTTTAGGTTATAGGTTTAGGTTTAGGTTTAGGTTTAGGGATTTGAGTTTAGGTTATAGGTTTAGGTTTAGGTTTTAGGTTTAGGTTTAGGTTTAGGTTTGGATTTTGGGATTTGAGAATGGGTTCGGGTTTAGGTTATAGATTTTGGTTTCAGTTTAGGTTATAGGTTTTGGGATTTGATAATAGGTTCGGGTTTAGGTTATAGGTTATAGGTTTTAGTTTTGGCTTAAAGTTATAGGTTTTGATTTAGGTTATAGGTTAACGGTTTAGGTTAAGGTTTAGATTTAGCTTATAGGTTTTTTAAATTTGAGAATGGGTTTGGGTTTTGGCTATAGGTTTTGGTTTTGGTTTAGGTTATAGGTTTTGATTTAGGTTATAAGTTTTAGGTTTAGGTTATAGGTTATAGGATTTGAGAATGTGTTCGGGTTTAGGATATAGGTTTTGGTTTTGGTTTGATTATATGTTTTGCTTTAGGTTATAGGTTATAGGTTTAGGTTTTAGGTTTTGGTTTTGGTTTTGATTTAGGTTATAGGTTATAGGTTTAGGTTAAGGTTTAGGGAAAGGTAATAGGTTTTTATTTAGGTTATAGGTTATAGGTTTAGGTTATAGGTTTAGGTTTAGGTTTTGATTTATATTATTAGTTATAGGTTTAGGTTAAGGTTTAAGTTTAGGTTTAGGTTTAGGTTTAGGTTATAGGTTTTGGGATTTGAGAATGGGTTCGGGTTTAGGTTATAGGTTTTGGTTATAGGTTATAGGTTTAGGTTAAGGTTTAGGTTTAGGTTATAGGTTTTGGGATTTGAGAATGGGTTCGGGTTTAGGTTATAGGTTTTGGTTTTGGTTTAGGTTATAGGTTTTGGGATTTGAGAATGGATTCGGGTTTAAGTTATAAGTTTTGGTTTTAGTTTAGGTTTAGGGTATAGGTTTTTGGATTTGAGAATGGGTTATGGTTTAGGTTTAGGAAATCGGGTTCAGGTTCGGGATTGGGTTTAAGTTTGAGTTTTCAGGTTTATGTTAAGGTTTAGGTTAGGGAGTTGAGATTAGGATTAGGTATAGGTTTAGCTTTAGGGAATTGAGTTTAGCTTATAGGTTTAGGGAAAGCTTAGGTTTAGGTTATCAGTTTTAGGATTTGGGAATAGTTTTAGGTTATAAGTATAGGTTTAGGTTAGGTTATAGGTTAAGGTTTAGGGATTTGAGTTTAGGCTATAGGTTTAAGTTTAAGTCTAGGTTTAGGTTTAGGGAATTGAGTTTAGGTTATAAGTTTTGGGATTTGAGAATAATTTTAGGTTATAAGTATAGGTTTAGGTTAGGTTATAAGTTAAGGTTTAGGGATTTGAGTTTAGGTTATAGGATTTGGTTTAGGTTTAGGTTTAGGAATTTGAGTTTATGTTATAGGTTTAGGTTTAGGTTTTAGGTTTAGGTTTAGGTTTATGTTTAGGTTTTGAGATTTGAGAATGGGTTCGGGTTTAGGTCATAGGTTTTGGTTTTGGTTTAGGTTATAGGTTTTGGGATTTGATAATGGGTTCGGGTTTAAGTTATAGGTTTTGGTTTTGGTTTTGGTTATAGGTTTTGATCTAGGTTATAGGTTAACGGTTTAGGTTGTAGGTTTTTGGATTTGAGAATGGGTTCGGGTTTAGGTTATAACTTTTGGTTTTGGTTTAGTTTTAGGTTTAGGTTATAGGTTTTTGGATTTGAGAATGGGTTATGGTTTAGGTTTAGAAAATCGGGTTCAGGTTCGGGATTGAGTTTAAGTTTGGGTTTTCAAGTTTAGTTTTAGGTTTAGGTTAGAGAGTTGAGATTAGGATTAGGTGTAGGTTTAGCTTTAGGGAATTGAGTTTAGGTTATAGGTTTAGGGAAAGGTTAGGTTTAGGTTATAGGTTTTGGGATTTAGGAATAGTTTTAGGTTACAAGTATAGGTTTAAGCTAGGTTATAGGTTAAGGTTTAGGGATTTGAGTTTAGGCTATAGGTTTAGGTTTAGGGAATTGAGTTTAGGTTATAGGTTTAGGGAAAGGTTAGGTTTAGGTTATAGGTTTTGGGATTTGAGAATAGTTTTAGGTTATAAGTATAGGTTTAGGTTAGGTTAATAGGTTAAGGTTTAAAGATTTGAGTTTAGGTTATAGGATTAGGTTACGGTTTAGGTTTAGGTTATAGGTTTTGGGATTTGAAAATGTGTTCGGGTTTAGGTTATAGGTTTTGGTTTTGGTTTTGGTTATACGTTTTGATTTAGGTTATAGGTTATAGGTTTATGTTAAGGTTTAGGTTTAGGTTAAAGGTTTTGGAATTTGAGAATGAGTTTAAGTTTAAGTTATAGGTTTTGGTTTTGGTTTAGGTTATTGGTTTTGGTTTAGGTTATAGGTTTTGGTTTACGTATAGGTTTTGGGATTTGAGAATGGGTTCGGGTTTAGGTTATAGGTTTTGGGATTTGAGAATAGGTTCGGCTTTAGGTTATAGGTTTTTGGATTTGAGTATGGGTTATGGTTTAGGTTTAGGAAATTGGATTCAGGTTCGGGATTGGGTTTAGGTTTGGGTTTTCAAGTTTAGGTTTAGGTTTAGGTTAGGGAGTTAAGATTAGGATTAGGTGTAGGTTTAGGTTTAGGGAATTGAGTTTAGGTTATAGTTTTGGGATTTGGGAATAGTTTTAGATTATAAGTATAGGTTTAGGTTAGGTTATAGTTTAAGGTTTAGGAATTTGAGTTTAGGCTATAGGTCTAGGTTTAGGTTTAGGGAATTGAGTTTACGTTATAGGTTTAGGGAAATGTTAGGTTTAGGTTATAGGTTTTGGGATTTGAGAATAGTTTTAGGTTATAAGTATAGGTTTAGGTTAGGTTATGTCACGCCCCAGACTCGGTAACCGGATTCACATGGAACCCGATGGCCGGTTCTGGCCGCAACAGCCTCCGTAGTACCCCATTCTCGGCTCCTGAAGAAGGTTCCGATTCTGGGATCCTACAAGGAGGATTTCCATAATAATATAACCATTTCCAATATGAGCATACCCAAGATCATAATAAGTAAATCTGAGAATAAAAAAGGCACATATTACAAAATCCACTATGAATTTGAACTTTTACAAGTTTACATAAGGTCCAAAAGGACATACATAAGATAATAGAAGAAAGAAAGGAAGGATGCAATACTGGGTCCTCAAGCTCAGCTCTAATCCAAACTCTGCCACTGCAACACCTACCTAGGATCTCCTGCACACATCAATCGTGGATAAGCTTATAGAAGCTTAGAGGGTGGTGTAAGTGTGTGATAATAGTGCACAGAAGAAAAATAGGAGATACAGGAAGGAGACATGCTCAATGAGAATACCACTAGCCTTACCAAGGTTTATCATGAATATGATGCAATGAGTACTGGACACCATACCAACGCAATGCATGAAGGGGCTTACATAACCAATACTAATGCGATGCAAGTAATGCTAGTACTCATAACCAAACCGTATGTCAAGTATATTTCCAATCATAAGGAAATCACCGGGGTCCATTACACTGCTGGATGACTGCCGCTCTACAGACCCCGCACAGTCAAACAAGCGTAAGAGACCTCACTACCCGCCTGTGGACAACTAATCACCAGCAAGGCCTGACGGTAGCGGACCCATTCACGAGCTGGCCAGACTCAGCCTAGCAATGCCCTCTTACATCAGGCGAGTAAGGCCACACCCCTATCCAACCGACTACATGATAGTGGGAGTCGCGGCCTAATGGTATAAGGCCCTCATACGCTCATATATTCCACCCGGTCACGGCGTTGGAGCAGATCCTTGGTACCATGGAAGTTTTGAAAATTTCACCCATGGGCATCCTATGCACCCGGTATGCTCAAGTAACATTTCCGGTGTCCAAACATGGTCATCCATGATGTACCTGTAGAGGCTACAACCCTGATGAAGCAAGGGTTACAATGCTCATATATTATGCAATGCCAGATGCATGAATCACACAATCAACTATGCATCAATTCCAAGCATCCAACATGCTCAAGAGGGAATATTACGTCCCTCGGGAAGACAGCATGCAATGCCCAATGGCACAATCATAACCACACACACAGTGTCATCCAAGCATACAATGATGCACATGGGCCATGAAGAGGGGTCTAGGCGCATCATGCAGCGATATACAAAGTAAATTACATTCTTCCTATCCAAGAAGGAACCAAGACTAGGTACTTAGACAATATCCATAAGGAATCCCACCTCTAGTGGGGGCCCATTTACCTGGGGTAACCCACGACACTAAGCATACAACTATGGGTCTAAGTAATATAGAAATGAGCCTAGCAACTGTCTAAGATAAGTATCCAATCACTCTTAAATACAACCGGACCTAGAGGGGTCTATAATGGGGATATTTAACCACCATTCTCCAAAAAGGTATATCAACCATGAACTATATGGATAAAAGGTGAAAGGCCTACATTTAAGATAGAAATAAAAGTAACCACATACATATATTCCTCATAATAGGCCATAAAAAGATATAATACCACTTTTAACAACATGGGCTCTAAGAGGGGAATTAAGGCCCAAGGCCCAATTCCCAGTGGCTATAGAATCCATGCATTAAGTTGGACCTGGTGGGCAGCCCGCGTACACAATATACGGCCCAAAAATAGGTTTAAGTTTGGATGAAATGGGCCTCACTACATCAGCCCAATAACTAGCAATTTAAGTAGGCAACCGAGGGCTCAACACTATCCTTACTTCAGCCCACAAGTCCATCAAAATGGTGGAAGTTAGCCTAATGTATGGTTGGGCCAAGCTGGGATGTCCCTGCCCAATCTGGGCTCACTAGATGTCCCCAAATTCTGATCTTAAGATGGGGTCCTCATAAGATTACTAAAAGTGACCCAAAAGAATGCACTGATTAAACCCAAAGATTATAAGAAAGCATAAGCATGTAACACGTACACGAGTTCTCAATATGGTGAGCCCCACAACCAAATAAAGTTGTAACGATAAAATTGTACATCGAAGGCCCTTTGATAAACTTTTGGCCCGTTTGACTTCCTAGGCTTGCAAATGTCCAGAAATTAGTTGAGTATGTGGAAATAATCTCATGAAGGCTAACTATACTCACTAGGGGACCCCACCAGATGGAGAGTGTGCATATATCATGAAAAGATCAAGTGGGCCTGTTACTGGATTGTGAGTCCAGCAGCAACCCAAGGCAGAGAGTGCTTCCACAATCGGGTGATCCAAGGCTTAGATGGCCTAGACCAAACATGCATTAAGGTAGGCTTCACATACATGCACATTGAGCCTTAAATAAATAGCCTAAGGTCTATGGTGGGCCTTTAACCACCCATAGAGAAACCTATGAGCTTACCTTAGGATCACCCAGGAGGACATCCAACCTCAACTGGTTTCCAAGAGGTAGCTCACCACTACCCATATAATGAAAGATCTAAGGCCTAAGCAATGTGTGGACTAGTAGGCCATACACCAAGCCCAACTCATAGGCCATATAGTGGGCCCTCAAGTAAGGTTTGGGCCTAACCACATAGGTCATAATTCCACATATTGTGGTGGGCTTCATGGGCAGCCCACTAATTCATTTACATGGGCAAGTTTCACATTTAACACAAGTGAGTTGGGCCTCACTTTTGGCCTAAGTACAGGGTCAGTTTAGTGGGCAGCCAAGGGCCCAACTTCTTGTGTATTGTTGCCCCTAAGCCCATCACAATAGATAGGAGAGTATAGGCCCAAGATCAATGGGCCTATCCAAAAGAACTGAGTCCACAAGGCCTACTTGCTAACACAAACATGCATATACTATATCACATAATGAGCCCTAAAGAAATGGCCCAAAACAAAAGTCATCCAATTCATACATTATGGTGGGCTTGAGGGCAGCCCATAAACCCAAGAATACACATAAGCAAGGCCTATACTGACAGTGTGGGCCTTGCCACATCAGCCCAAAGACTTAGCAAGGCCCTCCACACTATACATTTATGTGGGCCCCGCAAGTCAGCCCATAATTAAGCATTTCATGAGGGCATCACGGCTAATAAATACACACGGTCAGCCTGTAGACGGCCCGTTGGGCCCGTGAAACAATAAGGTCAGGCCCTACACGATCTTGGGCTCAAGAAACAGGTTTTCAGCCCATTGGGCCTATAAACTACCAAAAATCTGGTTAAGGCTAACCCCCAACATCACCACAAAGGTGGGCCTTAAGAGGAACTAATTATGCCCAAAAATGTCTAAAGATATAAGGCAAGGAGTGTGTGCAATACTCCCTTAAATCTGGTGGGCCACAACAGCTCCAAAATAATCAACTATGGAGCAAATTTGGGCCCCTTACTGGAATTCCAGCCCACCCACTTCCTGGGCCTGCTGGAATCCAGAAATTTATGTAATTCAGATGGGTTACCACCCCATGGTGACCCACACATATCACAGTGGGTCCCACCGGATGAGAGGGGAATGCATAACACACATTAAAAGTGGGCCATGCCACTGGAATACAGGCCCAGCAACAGCCCAAGGTAGGGGTGTCCCGTGGTGGGTAGTCCTACGGGCCCGAGTATCTGGCCCAAAACTGACCCAAGTTTGTAGGCCACACCACGGTCAGTACAGGGGCCCGATGGCCATGAAAATTTACAAGATGGTCCTCCCATAGGTGGACCACGAATCCTCAAAATTTTGTGATTTTTGGATGGTCAAAAGTATTTTAATTAATTTAAATAAAACAGACCATCAAGAAAATCTGGTGAATCAGGACACCTAAACGTGGTGAGCCAGTCCAACACTTTCCACGGTGTACACGGGGATCCATTGGCCCCAAAAATTTGTATATGAGTCCCACCATGGGTATACCACCTTCCTATAAATTTTCATGATTTTAGGATACTCAGAAGTATTTAAATTAATTTAAATAATACAATCTATCCAGGGTGAAATATTGTTGGAATATAACTGTCCTGAATTTGGGCCATCCAATGGGTGGGTTCTGGGCCTCCAAAATTCTTGAAATTTGGACCTAAGGTCCCTCATCAAGCCTAAAATAAGGTGGGATCTATAAATGTGGCCCACCTTCTTAGAAATTATTTTTTTAATACTATTTTTATGGGACTATGCAGTTGGATTGCACAGCAGAAATTTCTGTCAGTCTAGTATGTTGGCCCACCCTTTTGGATGCCCAAATAGGATTCCTTGGCCCTAAAATTGTGTGAATAGGTCCTACGATGGGTGGAACACCTCTCTAAAAAAATTTAGGATTTTTAGGATAGTAAAAATATTTTATTTAACTCATGCAATTTATGGACAGCAAGGTCCAGACTTTTATTTTCCTGCTGTAGCAATGCTGCTATCCCTGACTTTAGCACCCCATTTGAGTGGGCCCAGGTCCATGTAAATTTGGAAAAATGCAAGGCCAACCTTCCTATAAAAGTATACAGTAAGGTGGGGTCCATAAAGCTGGCCTACCATTTCAAAATCAGGCTGATATTTATGATTTTCCAGTAAGGTGTGGCTGGAAGGTTTAGAAAAAAATCTGGATCGTCCACCCTCCTTGGCCCACCCTTTTGGGTGATCAAATAGGGACATTTGAAGGTGACGTTTAGCATACTTTTAGGTGGGGTCCACACCTCAAAGAGAAGTCTAAGAAATCAGGAAAAAGGAGAGCACAAACAAGGCCTACAACCCATACATTATGGTATAAAAAAAAATTCCAGCAATCTGGACAGCAACATGTTGCTGTCTAGATCAGCCCAAAAAAAATTAATAAATGGGAAATAAATCATAGATTCCACAAGGTGGGGTCCACCCTGATGTGTCACACAACTCCCAGGCCCAGCCCCTCCCCAAGAAAATTCATAAAATCAGGCCCAAAGGCTTTCCAAATCAAGCAGCAAAACTAGGCAGCACAGTTGGGCCTGGATGTCCAACAACTTGGGCCTGGATGTCCCAAAATTTTAAAAATTCTGGTTACATGGCACATCAGGTGGGCCACATAATCATTACATCCAAACCACATAAAGGGGAGAAGAGAAGAAGAAATGATATCTCATCAAGATGGGGTCCATGAAGAATGGCCCCATCAAGATTACATGCATGCAAGTGATGGCTAAAAAAACCTTATCCAAGGAGTGGTGGACCTTCACCATTGATGTGGTGAGTCCTACACTCTCCATATGAAGCAACAAAAGATTTATGAAAATAAGAACCATGCAATCTATCCTACATGCTCACCCACTTGTTGGATCTTCAAGATTCTTCAACCACCATGCTCCTTAAGCTTCAAGGAAGGAAGTTCAATGGTGATGATGGATCTTTAATGGTTAGATCTAGGGGGAAAGAAGAGGAAAGAGGGTTGAAAAAGTTCAGCAATAGAGGACATTGGAGGGCATTTGCAAAGAGGAGAAGAGAGAATGAAGAAAGAGAGATGGAGATGAGAGAGTTTCTAAAGTTGAAATGATTACTTTCTTAGAAAAAGATGAGTTTTTGAAAAGAGAAAATAATCATTACTCATGGGATAGGGTGGCTCATCATTGCCTAGAGAAGCTAATCTCATCATGGTTTTCCTGAGAAAAGAAGCCATCATTACTAGGCTAAAGGTGGCTTACATGGGGAATAGTGCACATGGGGAAATGTGTAATCAGGTGGGTCCTACTAAAAATGCAATCAACGGTCCAAATAATGCGCGGCACATAACTTTTGATGGACACGCCGGATTTACGCATGAGACACGGTGCTGGAGCCGCGGCGACGATACGGTCGCAATGACATAGGTCTTGGGTCAATCCGAGTCGGGTCTACGTGACCAAACTTAAGGGTGACCGCAATCACTATCCGAAGGTCGCGGGTCACCGAAATTTGACAGGTAGGACCGCGGGACCAAAATATATGAGATGCATACTCACACACACATATGTACACATGCGAACTCGGGTCAGGTCTCACGGGTTATAAGTTAAGGTTTAGGGATTTGAGTTTAGGTTATAGGATTAGGTTTAGGTTTAGGTTTTGGGATTTGAGGTTAGGTTATAGGTTTAGGTTTAGGTTATAGGTTTAGGTTTAGGTTTAGGTTTGGTTTAGGTTGTAGGTTTTGATTTAGGTTATAGGTTAACGGTTTAGGTTATAGGTTTTTAGATTTGAGAATGGGTTCGGGTTTAGGCTATAGGTTTTGGCTTTGGTTTAGGTTATAGGTTTGGGTTTAGGTTATAGGTTTTAGGTTTAGGTTTAGGTTTAGGTTTAGGTTTAGATTTAGATTATAGGTTATAGGATTTGAGAATGCGTTCAGGTTTAGGATATAGGTTTTAGTTTGGGTTTTGGTTTTGGTTATATGTTTTGATTTAGGTTTAGGTTATAGGTTTAGGTTTTAGGTTAAGGTTATAGGTTTAGGTTAAGGTTAGGGTTTAGGTTTAAGTTAAGGTTATAGGTATAGGTTAAGGTTAAGGTTTAGGTTATAAGATATAAGTTTAGGGAATTGAGAATAGGTTAAGGTTTAGGTTTAGGAAATCGGGTTCGGGTTTGGGATCGGGTTTATGTTTGTGTTTTCAAGTTTAGGTATAGGTTTAGGTTAGGGAGTTAAGATTAGGATTAGGTCTAGGTTTAGGTTTAGAAATTTGAGAATACATTTAGGTTTTAGGTTTAGGTTTAGATTTTAGGTTTTAGGTTAAGGTTTAAGTTTAAGTTAAAGTTGAGGTTTAGGTTATAGGTTAAGGTTTTAGGTCATAGGTTTTGGTTTAGGTTAAGGGTATGGTCCCTGCAAATACAGATATAAATACGGCCATCCGGCGCAAATGGCCAGGCCCTTCCAATGTTGTCTATAAAAAATGGACAGCTTCATCATGGTCATAATAGCGGTTCCCTCTTTCCAGGGAACCCCGCTCTTCCGAATAGCTCTGACGCACATCCGGATCTGCTCCATTAATTTCGATCAAATACATAAACATGGCCTATCCAAATGGCCAGGCCCCTCTAATGTTGTCCATAGGAAATGGACAGCTTCATCATGGTCATAATAGTAGTTCCCACCTTCCAGGGACCCCCGCTCTTCCGGATAGCTCCGACGCACATCCAGATCTGCTCCATCAATTTCGAGCAGCGGTTCATAAATATGGCCTGTCCAAATGGCCAGGTCACTCCAATCATGATTCAAAGAAGAGAACTCGAGGGTTTTCCTTACCTTCCATTGTATGCTTCCAAGGTGCAGATGACCCCTGAAAGACACATACATCCTAGGAATCGATCGCTTCTTAAAACCGCAGACTATTTTGTTTTGAAACTCGTTCATCTCACCTGAAAAACCAGTTGAAGCAGATCACTCTAAAAAACAGAAACAGGTGCAAAGGCAACAACTATGAAGACAAATTGCAATTAGAGTTTCAACGCTCAAAATAAAAAGAGATGGTATGAAATACCTCAGATATTTCATGGCCAACGTTTCGGACATGAATAACCTTAGAAGGCTCTGTCATCTTAGCAGATCTCTGCAGCAAGCAAAATGGTAGAGAATCCAGGAATTTCACTATTTACTATTTACATACAGGTAAAATATAGTTGAATTCAATGTAAAGAAAAACAATCACTACCAATTCATGTCATTTACTTCAACATATAAAGTTAGGGGGAAAAAACCAGTAATCTTTATAGATGAGGGCCATGTAAGCCCAACTTTCATTGATCCAGACCGTACATATGGTGATAACTAGACACTCTAGATCCAGACCACAGAAGATTCCAGCCAATCCATGTCCATGGAGAGACCTTTTGAATTAATGAACAATCAAAAGTTTCAATTAAGCGAATCGCAAATTAGGTGGCATGGCATGCAACAAGGTTATTACATGCCATCTCACAAAGACTACACAAAAGGGTGGGCTAAATCAGATGATCCCAGCCCTTTGAGTGTGGGTTTATTTTCTCACCACCATCTGTTTTTACATATCATAGATAATTAACATCATCAAAACCAACAACATATAAGTATATATGTTATCAAATGTACAGTAAGATCTAATCACTTTAAGACCCGGCTGAACATCGAATCTAAATTCTCGAGTTTTTGAACATGTCAGAGTTTCTCTGATGGCAACTCACTATTAGGATTTTATAATGAGGATGGTGTTAGTAGCTTCCATTGGCCTTCCATGTATACTGAACAGTCCCATAAAGTGGCACACATGAAGAAGATGAGATCTATACACTATGCATCTAGTGGCCCTGTTATGGATGGTATGATGGACCATACAAAAATCGCATTGCACTAGACAATACAAACTCACTTGGCTTGTAGATGTTTATAGAACGACACACTTCCCCTTCCTTCATGAGTCAAGATCAACATTGGCACCATCTTCCTCAGCTTCATATTCTGGGTCATTTCCAAGATCTAAAAAAGTCAATGAATAACCATTAAACTGCTTCATCTTCTAGGTTCATTTCCAAGATCTTATATAAGTTCATTTCTTGCTACATCCTTTTGATTTTAAAAATCATTAATTAGAAATGGAACTAATTCTTTGCAAAGAACAAAGGTTAACATAGATACTCTTGAACCATGTAAGCAACACTTCAAATACATGAATACTCCAGCTCCAGCTTCTTGGCATTCATGATGCATTACATTCCCCAATAAAGGCTGCCTACACTAGTTAACAAATCAAATATTTAAAAATGATTGCTTCTGGATGAATAATTGCCTGTGGAATCATGAAAGATTTGAAAATATTCAAACATATAAGAGAACTATCCTTCTATTTTTGAGGTAGCATTTGGAGTTACTGACAAATCATGGATGACAGTTGGTAGGGCTTTCAGCTACCCACCCAATCATAATCATAAACATTTAAAGAATAAATATCAAAATATAAAAGAACAAGAATGAAATAATGATGTAAATGTAAGTTAACTTAGTGAAACATATTTTTCCAAACATGTCATCTTGGCCTTTGGATGAGATATTGATTTAAATGTAAGTTCCTAAGCACACTTCCTTCTTAGGAACTTGCAAGCTCCACAAGGAGATCCAAACCCTGTCATCTTGGCCTTTGGATGTTTGGTTTTGATATCTTTTTCAGACCAGTGCAAGCACTATCACCATGTTTATAAACACTAGAGAGATAGAAGGTGGGCCACCTTATATGGATATTTTAAGTACACCTGGTCTGCTAAGTGGCCTTTTTTTTTTCCTGGGTCGACCTTGTCAACTTCCCAAAAACCAATCAACAAGTGGATTTTTTTAGCTCCCATTTCACCAAGTGGTGACCCAACAGAGTTGGCAGAAATGAATCCATGGAGGTTGGCTCAAAACAGCAATTAGCGATCAAAATGTCCCTTCTGAGGATGTGTTGAAACAGGCCCTGAATGAGAAAATATGCATGTCCATGTGTTGATAGACAGGTTTCCATTAATGTTTCATGCATTCCAATCACTGAAAAACTACAAACTAGTGTTAATAGACAGATTTCTTAAAAGGATTTAATGGTTTTAAATCCATGGTTTTCTGGAAAAGGTCCATTTCCTGGATGTCAAATTCAACGGGGAAAGTAAGATGGTTAATATTACTTTTCACAGTGTAAAGTTTCAGTTATGTCTCTTCTTTACCTTCCATTTTCTTCTTAACAAGAACATCCATATTTACTAATATTCCCATTTTTCTATTTTTCAAAAGCATGAGTTCAGACTCCGAACTCA
This sequence comes from Magnolia sinica, assembly GCF_029962835.1. NCBI lineage: Eukaryota > Viridiplantae > Streptophyta > Magnoliopsida > Magnoliales > Magnoliaceae > Magnolia > Magnolia sinica. Next base: position 56,049,798 of record NC_080584.1, read on the forward strand.
TTGATGGGGTGTAAATAAAATAACACAGGAGAGAATTTATGGGGCCCATATATCAGTCGATGTGAGTAGTATAGCACACTCCAAAAGTTGGCTGCCAAGAACTATTTGTCTGTATAAATAAGAAAACAACACATGCCATCACCACCCACACATACAAGAAAAGGACCGGACCAACACTAACAGTAGAGATGCACACACTAATATGAAATGATCAAATTTTTCTCTATTTTTTCCCTTCTCCATCATAAAACAAGCAGTTATTTCTTTGCGATAGGAATTTGGAAGAAAACAAAAATAAGGGTAAGCACTAGTAAAAAGAAAAAACAGAAGAAGAAGAACCATATACTCAGAAGCATGAAAAAGAACTACCAATCAGGCCATGAAAAAGAACTAGACCAAAGACCCATTTGTCTTTCAGAATCAGATTCTGAGTTGCTGGATGAATTTATCTTATATGTAAAATTTATCTCCCAAATTCAAATTAGAGCTTGGTGAATTTTTCCCAACCTAGATCCTAAGTTGTTTAATTTTCTTGTGTGTAAATTGCTAAATCTGTCACCAAAAATCAGATTCTTCTTCCAGGTGATTAGATTTCTTCTGCCGAATGGTGTTGATTTTTATGTCTTTCCCAACCTGATTCTATATGTGGATTTGTACGTATTTTTTGCAACCTGATTTTTTTTTCTACTGATCCATAGATAATACCATGTTGACTTTGAATCATCCAAGATCATATTTTTTTCCCATTGAATTGTTCTCTGCAAACATGCTAAATTTTAATTGAATTGTGACCATCATTCACAGTAAACTTGCTGGCTTTGCTGAACTTTCAGGGCTCACCATATGTGTTGGATCACAAAGCTCCAACTAGTAGAAGTTTTTATCAATATTTGAACCATATATATAAATAACAAATGACATAATACATATATTAAAGGCAAGAGAAAGGGAAAGAAAGTTCAAGCAAAGTCATCTTGCAATGAGGAAATTTACCTGTGTAAAATATGTAATCAACTGTGCCAATGAAATCTCTAGTGCAGTTTGTGAACTACAGTTCATTAGTCGTGGGGTCCATTTTCCTTCTTTGTTGCTCCAAACCAATTCCAACTCCCACCATCCTTACAAAGGATGAGTATGCACTGACCTGTAACAAACACATTGTCACAACTTGTGTAAAATAAGTGGGTGGTTCAAGGGAAGTGGCAGCAGGCTAAAGTTTTACCATTGGAAGTTGATGAGTTAATTTGTTTGCAGGATGTAAGATTCCAAGAGTGTCTACTGTCAAGTCAGGATGCAACTCATCCACCTTCCCCATAGCCAGATGTTCATTCAACACTTGTGATGTAAAATTATACATTGGCAATTGCAAAGAATGCAAAGAAATCAACTAACACTGTGAATTGGAAAAATGAAAAATTGAAGATCATCTATTATGAGATTCCACATAGAAAGCACACACCTTCCCAGCAATCAATTTAATCCTCATAATGCTAATAGTTTTACATGTACTTCCATGAATGACTTCGGAACCTTTTGCATTCTTTGTCAAATGATGGAAAGCTATTTCACCCTACGAACATTAAAATAATCTGAAAGAGATTGCTTGATCACAGTCAAATCCAACAATAAATAAAACATGCCACCAAATTTCATGGAATGCAATCATATACCTACTTTACACACAACAACACCCCTATATGAAGTGTAACTAGAGCACATTCCCCACTACAATGGATTCAACTTTTGCAACATAAGCAAGTAAAAATCAAGCCACAAGTCAAACTGAAAAGAGTGCTCAACTAAGTTACAATTTGGGTGTGGCAGTAAGGATTTTTTTCCTTTTTTTTTTTTACTTTTTATGGCATTACTATGAGGGATTTACAAACTATTGCAGTAAATAAATGGAGATATGCTGTCTGTGACTCTGCATGCACATTAACATTACAGTAACATATGAACAACATTTGCAAGACAATTCATGAAGGTCTTGCAGGATACACTATGGTATTATTACCAACTCAATGATATCAACATGCACAAAAAATAACATAAACTATCTCAACCAGAAACAAAGTCACAATGCAATAACTTGCCAATCATTATACAAAGCATTGTTACATGATTTATCTCGAGAACAGCAAGGAAGAAAATGTGAGGGACCAGCTGAATAAGGGCATTGTACTTGATGACATTGATGTTCATTGCCTAGCAGGTCTAATTAAGGCCTGGTTCACAGAGCCTCCTGCAGGAGTACTCCGAATGCCATTTCAAAGTCTTCCAGAAAGAAAAGTGGAAAAAAAAGGAAAAGAAAAGAAAAACCCACTTGAGTTCTTTGAAACCCATACCATAAAGCTTAAGTTGTGTTTCAAGATCATGGCTCCCACTTGAATCACCTCCACTACTGCCAACGGGTTGTTTATCAATCAACCACCTCCTTTTCTTGGTCATCGCTTCTTCAAGAATTCAACTTATCAAATATCAAAATACTATCAAACAGATCCCAAACCAATTTCCAAAGAAAAGCAACTTTAATTCAATGAAATCATCAATGAAAATAGAGAATTTTGCATGAAAAAACACTAAAAAAAAATGAACTTTTTCTGTGGCACTCTTTCTTTGCACCAAGGCCACATCTCTTCTGGTAAGCTTTCACGTCAAATTAATGTGTATGATAACCATCAGTAATTTTTCAGCAATGATCTAGAATAAGAAAGAAAGAACCAACATACAGAGGTGAAAGAGAAGGAATAAACATACACAAGTGTAAGACATGCAAAGTTGTAGGGTCTCTCCAATTACAACTAGCAAATGTCTTCTTTGCACACACAACACAATTTGATAATGATATTCAAAAAATCGCTGTAAGAGTCTCTCCAATTATAGCTATAAGAACATTTGTGTCTAGGTCTCATAAAGTGACAATATCCTCTGCAGCAATATAGCTAGAACAGAGCCATTGCCAGAAAATACAGCAGTTGTCATTGACCTTTTCTTGCATGGAAATCAAGTTCTCAATCAGAACGTGGACTAGAGCAGTCCAATCTCTGTCATTTTTGGCTCATTGCTTACCAATGTAGTGACAACCGGTGCACAGTCCCAATCACTATAAATAAATAGAAAACGAGATGTGAAAATCTTATTTGAGGCATGCATTTGTAAAACTATAGATTTTACATATATTCCAACCATCCACATTCAAAAGAAAAGAAAAAAAAATTGCTAATTTTATGAAGTGACACATTTCATTACAGAGATTATCTGAAAATAAACAATTATAAATAAATAGAACATGAGATGTGAATATCTGAGCTAAGGCATGCATGTGTAGATCTAATGATTCTATGCGTACTCCAACCATCCACACTCAAAAGAAAAGAAAAGAAAAGAAAAATCTTCTTTTTTTTGTGGCTGAATTTTATGAACTAACACCATTCATTTGAAAAATTAGCTGAAAATAAAATATAAAAACAATAGAAAATGAGATGCAAAAATCTGATCGAAGGCATGCATTTGTACATTTAATGATTCTACATGTATTCCAACCATCCACACTCAAAAGAAGAAGAAAAAAAAACTAATTTTGCTAAATTTTATGAATTGACACCATTCATTCCAAAAATTACTTGAAAATAGAAAGGTAACAAAAAATGAAAATGAGATGCAAAAAATTGAACTAAGGGATGCATGTGTAGATTTAAAGATTCTACATGTATTCCAACCATCCACGCTCAAAAGAAAATAGAAGAAAAAGCTGACACTATTCATTACAGCTGACACTATCCATGTATTTTGTGAATTTCAGTCCATGTAAGATGAACAAACATCCCTTGTAATACGATGAGCCAAAAGAGCTCAAAACTACTCTTCACATGATAGGAAAAGTGATAACAGGCAGGAAAAAGTTTCAGACCTTGAAGAAGGCTCCTTAGCTAACTCTTCGATCACCTAAGATGACTCAGACAAAGGTGTAGAGCTCTTGTCAGTATTTTGGCCATTTGTGAAGATTGCATTAAGCCCAAAACTAGCATCAAAGCTTTCGAAACTCAATCCACTTCTCTCAGCTTCAGGGACATGAAGATGGTTTGGAATGATGACGTGTTTGTCTGAGAAATGCAAATCCTCTAGCTTCTTTTCCAGCTTCACTGTTACCTCTTGAGTCTGCAGCACTAGACGCAGATAGTGACTGAGAACTGACTTCTTAGTAGCCTTGATGCATAAATCAATCAAGCAAAACTCAATGACCCAAACTTGAATCAGCCGTATCTTCAAAGCACAATTTGACATGCCCGTGCAACAAATGTTTATAAAAAGATCAACCATTGAAACCTTAGAAATGAGTTGTATATTCACATTTTGAACTTTATCTTGGCACATACAACTGAACAAGCAAAATAAATTCAGATCAGTGCAACCGCTTTTAGTGTACTATGAAGTCAGATTCTAAGTTTTTTTTTAATTTTTTAAATGGTAGCTAGTAGCTACTAAGAAGTCAAAGAGTGAAGTTTTGAATGAAAGATATATATATATATATATATATATATATATATATATATATATAATGAATGGATAGAAATTATAAACAGATTCGATACCTGAAAGTTGCAAAATGCAAATATAGTCTATTAGTTCTAATTCCAGAGCTTATCTGCAAGTTGCGTGCAAGTGATAATGGAGAGATCTATGAGCCTAGATGCAATATCCTGATACCTGCAGCCATCAATGGCAATTGTACACACATTAGTACTAAGATTTAGTGACTAAAATCATCCACTCAAAGAGTCATCATCCAAGATCATATCCAAGGCATAATCATAATAGGGAACCTGTCCTTGCAGTCCACATAAATTGAAGTCGTCTTGTATATAATCCTCATCAACTTCACAAAGGAGCTCATTTCCTCTCAAGCCACAGAACCAAGAGATCCATGATGAATCATCTCCCTCAGAACAGCTAAGTTCTGTCTCTTCGCTGCCTGTCTCTGAGAGGTCTTTAAAATAAAAATAACCCAGTTCAGAAATTAGGATTCAGAGAAATAAAATAATGCAAAGATATAAGAAAAGATATACCCAGAACAAGTTGTTAGGAGAAAAGGCCTTTTATTTGAGACAAGCAAATGCATTGCAATGAATTTGAGACCATCCAAGTGCTAAAGCAGGCTTCAACAGTAACCAAGTGTTTCAAATAAATGCAGTTTTTTCATATTAAGATTGGGAACAAGTTGTGACTAGAGAATTGTGGGAAAAGAATAGCTCCCTCAAACGCCACGACCCCGCGTTACAGGTGAATCTGTTTTTGGGAAATATATTGCATGCAAAAGAGATTGACCTTATCATATTTCATAATCTATCATCCAAAAAACAAAAAGCATGTCATTCTAGTTCAAAAATAGAAATTTCATCCTATCTACATGTCATGTTCGTTGCCAAGATATATATATTCATCTGTTGTGTTGTAGCTCACCCTATAGTTGCAAAAAAATCATCTACCATTTTTTCCTGCTTCATAATCTCACAATTCCTACAAACTTTGGGCTTCAAAATGGTTATTTACTACTAGTTTCTGCATCCACTCCCACAACCACTTCCTACTATTTTTAGCAGCTAAGGTTCAGCTTGAGTGATTAAGATATCCATCAGTTATATGTATTCAAGAGGAACTATCCACATTCGCTGAAAAAGGCTACAGATTGGTGGCTAGGATCTCTCAATCTTGGGAGATTTTTTTTTTAGTTTGGTGCATCCATGGTGCACCATCCACAACACAACAGACTGATGATCTGGATCAGTGAACCATGGCCCCACTTATACAAACCGAAAACCTGATTACACTGCATTAACTTTGGGTCGGGGATCAAATATTTCCTCAACATTCTATAAGCTATTTTGGACTGCTTAGGTTCAGCTGTGTATTAGACCTAACTCCCTAAATCCCTAAATCCCCACATCCCTAAATCCTTAAATCCCTAAATCTCCAAATCCCTAAATCCCCAAATCGTTTCAATCGGTATTGAGATTGAGAGAGATTGAGAGAGAGAGAGAGATACCTCATTGCATATTCAAGTTCGCGGTTTGTCTTTTGACCTCAATCCCATCTAGACGGATCGGTTGACGCCGTATCCCCACCTTCTCCTTCTTCTTCTCCTTCTTGCAGCGAAAGGGGGTTTTGAAAACCCTAGCGAGAGAGACAGAGAGGTTGGGAAACAGAGAGGGAAATGGGGCTGAGAGATAGAGAGAGGGTGAGGGAGGGCGAGAGATCGACAGAAGGCTGAGTGCGAGAGAGAGAGAGAGAGTGTGTCACGCCCCAGATTCGGTAACCGAATTCACAAGGAACCCGATGGCCGGTTCTGGCCGCAACAGCCTCCGTAGTACCCCATTCTCGGCTCCTGAAGCAGGTTCCGATCCTGGGATCCTACAAGGAGGATTTTCATAATAATATAACCATTTCCAATACGAGCATACCCAAGATCATAACAAGTAAATCTGAGAATAAAAAAGGCACATATCACAAAATCCACTAAGAATTTGAACTTTTACAAGCTTACATAAGGTCCAAAAGGACATACATAAGATAATAGAAGAAGGAAAGGAAGGATGCAATACTGGGTCCTCAAGCTTAGCTCTAATCCAAACTCTGCCACTGCGACACCTGCCTAGGATCTCCTGCACGCATCAATCGTGCATAAGCTTATAGAAGCTTAGAGGGTGGTGTAAGTGTGTGATAATAGTGCACAGAAGAATAATAGGAGATACAGGAAGGAGACATGCTCAATGAGAATATCACTAGCCTTACCAAGGCTTATCATGAATATGATGCAATGAGTACTGGATGCCATACCAAGGCGATGCATGAAGGGCTTACATAGCCAATACTAATGCGATGCAAGTAATGCCAGTGCTCATAACCAAACCATATGTCAAGTATATTTCCAATCATAAGAAAATCACCGGGGTCCATTACACTGCTGGATGACTGCCGCTCTACAGACCCCGCACAGTCAAACGAGCGTAAGAGACCTCACTACCCGCCTGTGGACAACCAATCACCAGCAAGGCCTGACGGTAGCGGACCCATTCACGAGCTGGTCAGACTCAGCCTAGCAATGCCCTCTTACATCAGGCGAGTAAGGCCACACCCCTATCCAACCGACTACACGACAGTGGGAGTCACAGCCTAATGGTATAAGGCCCTCGTGCGCTCATATATTCCACCCGGTCACGGCGTTGGAGCAGATCCTTGGTACCATGGAAGTTTTGGGAATTTCACCCATGGGCATCCTATGCACCCGGTATGCTCAAGTAACATTTTCGGTGTCCAAACATGGCCATCCACGATGTATCTGTGGAGGCTACAACCCTGATGAAGCAAGGGTGATAATGCTCATATATTATGCAATGCCAGATGCATGAATCACACAATCAACTATGCATCAATTCCAAGCATCCAACATGCTCAAGAGGGAATATTACGTCCCTCGGGAAGACAGCATGCAATGCCCAATGGCACAATCATAACCACACACACAGTGTCATCCAAGCATACAATGATGCACATGAGCCATGAAGATGGGTCTAGGCGCATTATGCGGCGATATACAAAGTAAATTACATTCCTCCTATCCAAGAAGGAATCAAGACTAGGTACTTAGACAATATCCATAAGGAATCCCACCTCTAGTGGGGGCTCATTTACCTGGGGTAGCCCACAAGACTAAGCATACAACTACGGGTCTAAGTGATATAGAAATGAGCCTAGCAACTATAAAAGATAAGTATCCAATCACTCTTAAATACAATCAGACCTAGAAGGGTCCATAATGGGGGCATTTAACCACCATTCCCAAAAAGGCATATCAACCATGAACTATATGGATAAAAGGCCCAAGGCCTACATTTAAGATAGAAATAAAAGTAACCACATACATATATTCCTCATAATAGGCCATAAAAAGATATAATACCACTTTTAACAACATGGCTCTAAGAGGGGAATTAAGGCCCAAGGCCCAATTCCCAATGGCCATAGAATCCATGCATTAAGTTGGACTTGGTGGGCAGCCCGCGTACACAATATACGGCCCAAAAATAGGTTTAAGTTTGGATGAAATGGGCCCCACTACATCAGCCCAATAATTAGCAATTTAAGTAGGCAACCGAGGGCCCAATACTATCCTTACCTCAGCCCACAAGTTCATTAAAATGGTGGAAGTCGGCCCAATGTATGGTTGGGCCAAGCTGGGATGTACCTGCCCAATCTGGGCTCACTGGATGTCCCAAAATTCTAATCTTAAGATGGAGTCCTCATAAGATCATTAAAAGTGACCCAAAAGAATGCACTGATTAAGCCCAAGGATTATAAGAAAGCATAAGCATGTAACACGTACACAAGTTCTCAATATGGTGAGCCCCACAGCCAAATAAAGTTGTAACCATAAAATTGTACATCGAAGGCCCTTTGATAAACTTTTGGCCCGTTTGACTTCCTGGGCCTGCTAAGGTCCAGAAATTAGTTGAGTATGTGGAAATAATCTCATGAAGGCCAACTATACTCACTGGGGGAACCCCACCAGATGGAGAGTGTGTATATATCATGAAAAGATCAAGTGGGCCTGCTACTGGATTGTGAGTCCAACAGCAACCCAAGGCAGAGAGTACTTCCACAATCGGGTGATCTAAGGCTTGGACGGCCTGGACCAAACATGCATTAAGGTAGGTTCCACATACATGCACATTGAGCCTTAAATAGATAGCCTAAGGTCTATGGTGGGCCTTTAACCACCCATAGAGAAACCTATGAGCTTACCTTAGGATCACCCAGGAGGACATCCAACCTCAACTGGTTTCCAAGAGGTAGCTCACCACTACCCATATAATGAAAGATCTAAGGCCTAAGCAATGTGTGGACTAGTAGGCCATACACCAAGCCCAACTCATAGGCCATATAATGGGCCCTCAAGTAAGGTTTGGGCCCAACCACAAAGGTCATAATTCCACATATTGTGGTGGGCTTCACGGGCAGCCCAGTAATTCATTTACATGGGCAAGTTTCACATTTAACACAAGTGAGTTGGGCCTCACTTTTGGCCTAAGTACAGGGTCAGTTTAATGGGTAGCCAAGGGCCCGACTTCTTGTGTATCATTGCCCCTAAGTCCATCACAATAGATAGGAGAGTATAGGCTCAAGATCAGTGGGCCTATCCAAAAGAACTGAGTCCACAAGGCCTACTTGCTAACACAAACATGCATATACTATATCACATAATGGGTCCTAAAGAAATGGCCCAAAACAAAAGTCATCCAATTCATACATTATGGTGGGCTTGAGGGCAGCCCAAAAACCCAAGAATACACATAGGCAAGGCCTATACTGATAGTGTGGGCCTTGCCACATCAGCCCAAAGACTTAACAAGGCCCTCCACAATATACATTTATGTGGGCCCCGCAAGTCAGCCCATAATTAAGCATTTCATGAGGGCATCACGGCTAATAAATACACACGGTCAGCTTATAGACGGCCTGTTGGGCCCATGAAACAATAAGGTCAGGCCCTACACGATCTTGGGCTCAAGAAATAGGTTTCCAGCCCATTGGGCCTACAAACTACCAAAAATCTGGTCAAGGCTAACCCCCAACATCACCACAAAGGTGGGCCTTAAGAGGAACTAATTATGCCCAAAAGTGTCTAAGGAAATAAGGCAAGGAGTGTGTGCAATACTCCCTTAAATCTGGTGGGCCATAATAGCTCCAAAACAATCAACTATGGAGTAAATTTGGGCCCCTTACTGGAATTCCAGCCCACCCACTTCTTGGGCCTGCTGGAATCCAGAAATTTATGTAATTCAGATGAGTTACTAGCCCATGGTGACCCACACATATCACAGTGGGTCCCACCGGATGAGAGGGAAATGCACAACACACATTAGAAGCGGGCCATGCCACTGGAATACAGGCCCAGCAACAGCCCAAGGTAGGGGCGTCCCGTGGTGGGTAGTCCTACGGGCCTGAGTATCTGGCCCAAAACTGACCCAAGTTTGTAGGCCACACCACGATCAGTACAGGGGCCCGATGGCCATGAAAATTTACAAGATGGTCCTCCCATAGGTGGACCATGAATCCTCAAAATTTTGTGATTTTTGGACGGTCAGAAGTATTTTAATTAATTTAAATAAAATAGACCATCAAGAAAATCTGGTGAATCAGGACACCTGAACGTGGTAAGCCATTCCAGCACTTGCCACGGTGTACACAGGGCTCCAATGGCCCCAAAAATTTGTAGGTGAGTCTCACCATGGGTGGACCACCTCTCTGTAAATTTTCATTATTTTATGATACTCAGAAATATTTAAATTAATTTAAGTAATACAATCTATCCAGGGTGAAATATTGCTGGAATATAACTGTCCTGAATTTGGGCCATCCAATGGGTGGGTTCTGGGCCTCCAAAATTCCTGAAATTTGGAGCCAAGGTCCCTCATCAAGCCTAAAACAAGTTGGGATCCAGAAATATGGCCCACCTTCTTAGAAATTATTTTTTTAATATTATTTTTATGGGACTATGCTGCTGGACTGCACAACAGAAATTTCTGGCAGTCCAGTATGTTGGCCCACCCTTTTGGATGCCCAAATAGGATTCCTTGGCCCTGAAATTATGTGGATAGGTCCTACCATAGGTGGAACACCTCCCTACAAAAATTTAGGATTTTTGGGATAGTAGAAATATTTTATTTAACTCATGAAATTCATGGACAGCAAGGTCCAGATTTTTATTTTCCTGCTGCAGCAATGCTGCTGTCCCTGACTTTAGCACCCCATTTGAGTGGGCCCACGTCTATGTAAATTTGGAAAAATGCAAGACCAACCTTCCTATACAAGTATACAGTAAGGTGGGGTCCACAAAGGTGGCCCAGCACTTCAAAATCAGGCTGATATTTATGAGTTTCCAGCAAACAGTGTAGCTGGACAGTTCAGAAAAATCTGGACCGTCCACCCTCCTTGGCCCACCCTTTTGGGTGATCAAATAGGGACATTTGAAGCTGAGGTTTAGCATACTTTTAGGTGGGGTCCATACCTCAAAGAGAAGTCTAAGAAATCAGGAAAAAGGAGACCACAAACAAGGCATACAACACATACATTACAGCATAAAAAATTTCCAGCAATCTGGACAGCAACATGTTGCTGTCTAGATTAGCCCAAAAATTTAATAAATGGGAAATAAATCATAGATTCCACAAGGTGGGGTCCACCCTGATATGTCACACAACTCCCAAGCCCAACACCTCCCCAAGAAAATCCATAAAATCAGGCCCAAAGGCTTTCCAAATCAAGCAGCAAAACTAGGCAGCACAGTTGGGCCTGGGTGTCCAACAACTTGGGCCTGGATGTCCCAAAATTTAAAACTTCTGGTTGCATGGCACATCAGGTGGGCCACATAATCATTACATCCAAACCATAGAAAGTGGAGAAGAGAAGAATAAAGGAAATCTCATCAAGATGGGGTCCATGGAGAATGACCCCATCAAGATCACATGCATGCAAGAGATGGATAAAAAAAAACTTATCCAAGGAGTGGTGGACCTTCACCATTGATGTGGTGAGTCCTACACTCTCCATATGATGCAACAAAAGATCTATGAAAATAAGAACCATGCAATCTATCCTACATGCTCACCCACTTGTTGGATCTTCAAGATTCTTCAACCACCATGCTCCTTAAGCTTCAAGGAAGGAGGTTCAATGGTGATGATGGATCTTTGATGGTTAGATCTAGGGGAGAAGAAGAGGATAGAGAGCTGGAAAAATTCAGCAATGGAGGACATTTGCAAAGAGGAGAAGAGAGAAATGAAGAAAGAGAGAGGGAGATGAGAGAGTTTCAAAGGTTGAAATGATTACTTTCTTAGAAAAAGATGAATTTTGAAAAGAGAAAATAATCATTGCTCATGGGATAGGGTGGCTCATCATTACCTAGAGAAGCTAATCTCATCATGGTTTTCTAGAGAAAAGAAGCCATCATTGCTAGCCTAAAGGTGGCTTACATGGGGAATAGTGCACATGGGGAAATGTGCAATCAGGTGGGTCCCACCAAAAATGCAATCAACGGTCCAAATAATGTGCGACCCATAACTTTTGATGGACACGCTGGATTTATGCATGAGATGCGGCGCCGGAACCGCGGCGACGATCCGGTCGCAATGGCATAGGTCTTGGGTCAATCCGAGTCGGGTCTACGTGACCAAACTCATGGGTGACCGCAATCACTATCCGAAGGTCGCGGGTCCCCCAAAATTTGACCGGTAGGACCGCGGGACCAAAATACACGAGATGCATACTCACACACACACATGCAAACATGTGAACTCGGGTCAGGTCTCACAGAGAGAGAGAGAGAGGGCGGAGAGGGCGAGGGAGGGTGAGTCACGTGTGGGTGAGAGAGAGAGAGAGAGGGGGGGGACATTTGCTTTTGTGAAATTGGGTGCGCGTGATAGGTGCGCGGGAGAGGTGTGCGGGAGGTGTGCGGACGGGATTTGAGGGGTGATTTATTTTATGACTTGTGGGGCCCACTGTTGTGTATGTTAATTATCCATTCTGTTCATTCATTTTAACGAATCATTTTTAGGGTTTATTCAAACAATGAGTCGCATCTAAGATTTAGGTGGACCACACCACATATTAATGATGTAAATTTATTTTTCATTCTTTCTCATGGTGTGGTCCACTTAGACTTTTGATCTTTCTAATTATTGGGCTGATGCACTGAAATGATATTTCAAAATTTATGGACCTATTAGATAAAATAAATATATTGCAATGGGCCCCATGAAGCCCCTTAATCATAGTCAAGTTCCTATGGGGAGCTGTGTTTTAGCTACAGAGTAAGTATGTTTTAGCTACGGATTAAATCTGCAGCTAATTAGCTACAGATTAAAGCCGTAGCCACAGAGCTACATAGTCCGTAGCGTTTGCTCATTTTTTTGATAGTGGGAAGTGATGGAAAGAACTGAAGAAGATGACAGATAGATGGGTCAGTGCGATCTTCCTATTCAAAAGATGTTCCAGTAAGTGAACTAAACCTAATAAAACAAACTAATCCTAAAAAAGCAGTAAGTTCCTAATTCTATACTAAGAAAGCAAACTAATCCTAAAAATGCAATAAATTCTAATCCTAAACTAGGAAGGCAAGGGAAAACTACTCAGTCATGTAGTAAAGTTCCTTCTTTGGCTAGTATGTTGATAAATTTCTCAGTAGATTTCTCAACAAGATCATCCAAAAGCCATTTTTGCAATAGGCTTGAATGCCCCAAAGCATGAATGTCAAGAGAAATTTATGAACCTCAACATAAAATCGTCGTTTAATCCCCTGAAGTATCCAAAGTGAATAGTATTTACCTATGAAAGAAAAGTTTTCAATGTTAGTACACCATGGTGAATAAGAGACTACAAGTAGGTGAAATTCAAAAAAAAATCTCGTCAAGCAGTGGTCTCAACACATTCCTAAGTTTCAGACTTTGGTTCAATTTTCAGCTCCTCCTCCTTTGATGGTAAACATTTAGGATCTGTGGAAGGAGGGGCTTCAGAATAATGATTCCTTCAGTCAGTATCAACTACCGCGGTATTGTCTTGTAAGGGATTTGATTGCTTGCCTCCAAGTGCAGAGGTTCGTAAGCAGTATCCCGTGGATACAAGGTCGATCCCACGGGGAGATGAATTGTGAGAAGGAAAAAATCAAATGATAAACCAAGTAATAAAAACTAAATTGATGATACTACGCCAAAATAGATAATTTATGACGGACCAAATCCGTCGTAAAACCAAATAGTCGGTCGCTGTTTACTGGATCGTTTTTTTTTTTTCGACGGATAAAATCCGTTGTTTAATCTATGACGAATAAGGTCCATCGCCTCCAAGCGACAAAAAATCCGTCATAAAAAATAAAAAAATCCATCAGTAAAATTCAAAAAATTAGTCGTCACTAAAAACATTAGCGATGGATAAGGTCTGTCGCTAATATGAGTAAGCGATGGACCTCAAAACCGTCATTGATTTTCTAGTCAGCAATTAGCAATGGATAAGGTCCGTCGCTAATATGAGTAAGCAACGGACCTCAAATCCGTCGTTGATATTCAATTTTGAGAAATTAGCGACGGATTTGGCCCGTCGCTAAAATATCTATGAATAAAAAAATATATCGATAAATTATTATTATTATTTTTTAAATCTTGCACCTGATAGTCATTCAAAAAATAATTCACACTATTGTTTGATAAGAATCCTAATCACAAAATTGGTAACAACTCAATTCAATAAAAGAGGAAATGACCCAAGTGGCCCACTCCAACAAAAATTGACTTGGTATCTTCTGTTGTTCAACCTTCTTTGAGCCCTTCCTACATATATTACAAACAACCAGTTTCAATCCAAGAAAAGACTAGCTAACCCTTCATATATTACAAATAACCAGCTCAAATCCATAAAAAGTGAATAGTTTAATCAACTGAAACCAATTAACAAAATAAGAGATTAGAATTCATCCTAGCCATTAGAGGTTCAGTAAGAGCTTTTCTTTACTTCATAATATTCACTGGAAGAGCATAATACAGTTTGAAAAGATCTTTAGATGTTGGAATCAATACACAACAGCGCAATACAATCTGCATTTAATGCACTAGTGTCTAACAAAATGACCAAATGAAAGTGTAGGAACTGCGAAATTCCTATTTCCCAACAAGATACACCTGCATAATCAGAAGATAGCAACAACTTGTCAGTGCTTGTAACTGCTTTGATTTATGAAACTGCATCTCTATTACCATTTCACTACAAGAAAAAAAAGGGGCTTTAGCCTCGGTTCAAAACTGTGGCTAAAAAGGTTAAAAACTGAGGCTAAAGCCTTTAGCCTCAGTTTTGCCTCAATTATCCAAACCGAGGTTGAAACCCCCGTGGCTAAAGGCTTTAGCCTCAGTTTTAGCAACCGAGGCTAAAATGACTTTTATAGCCTCGGTTCTTCAAGTGAGGTTAAAAGAACCTTTTTAGCTTCAGTTTTCTCGAAATAAGGCTAAATCAAAATTTTAGCATCCATTGTGTTTCCAACTGAGACTAAATCCAAATTTTAGCCTGAATTGCCTCCAACCGAAGCTAAATCTATTTTTAACCTCGGTTCTCAACAACCGAGGCTAAATCCTTTAAAGTACACAATCAAGACTTTCAAGAACATGATCGTGTCCAACTATTCTCAGTTAAAGAAAACAACTAAATTACCCAATGTGACTAGAGTCTTTATCAAGTAAACTCTACAAGTTCGTTGAGTAACACTGCTAATCTGCCATTAATCACATCACTTATCCATGCAGTCTTAATAGTACTATAAGTGCAACCCTCTAGAAATTATGCCATACTAATCCAGGGTTTAAGAAAGTACCACCAATGACTCAAGGAATCCCATGACCAATTTACTCTCAGCAGTTAATATCTTTTTAGCATCCTCAACTGTGGTTACATTGTGAATACCAGGTCCTGTTTTCTTCTTAATCCAAGTAACAATAGCATTCCTGTGTATTAAATTCAGAGAGCATTGGCACCAAATCATGTCAGCGAATTCACTGAAGATAGCATAAGAAAGGCTTGAATAGTGGGTGAAGTTAAACTCCTAAGACAAATAGGAGGGTACCCATTTAACAACTGGGTGGGCCATTTAACAGGATGTACTGCTGACCTAAAGTATATTAGCTAATCAGTGATGGTACATAAGACACACTAATAAAAATTTCCATTTAGGTATCACCAAGTATCTAGAAATCAAATATTCAAATCCTATTGCTATGATTACCTTGATTAATTAGAAAAAGATGCTAGACCAAAGATGTTAAAAGAATTAGTAGAAGACATGGAAATATGAAAAGATAACACAAATTTTTCCAGCTATGGTCGAAGAATATGAAAGCTATACATCCCAGCTCTGCTAAGACCAACATGATCACCAATATAGAATACTGGTAGGTTTAAGGAAACCATTTACTATTAAGAAACAAAATGAGTGATGTCAGGAATTTCCTTGTGGCCTTTTATTAGTGCCAAGAGTGATGTAATTGACTGGAAAATGGTGTCACCTACTTCGAGTGACTCAAAAATCAAATTTTGAGTCATAAAAGTGCCTGATAAATCCACTTAAAAAATTGAAAGAATGACCACTGATCAGACATCTTTGACAAGGTGTGACAAGCTGGGAATTTAAGTAGCAAAGCAAGAAATACGCATATGCCAGTATAAACTCCCAATACAAGAATATAAATCCAAAAATAGAAAGAATCTGAGTTCCAGTTATCTTTTCCTCCAGAACCTTCCTGTAATGCAGTTTGGGAAGCATGTATGAGTACAAGGATACAAAAAACTAATGTACAGCAATAGCAAAAAGGGACCATGGGTCTGCCACAACAATATGAAAATGTAAATTTCAAACATAATACTACACTCACATGTAGATATATGTTACAAATACTGAACTGAGTCCAAACCAAAAGAATCTAATAAACAGCCTTGAGATCACCATGCCTCTAGCTGTTGAATAAGCCCCAAATGTGAGCAGGACATCCAAGCAGCCTACAAATTCAGAATGGAATTTGATGTGAGAAAGACAGAAAAAGAAGTAACAAAGAAAATATCCAAATCTGAGAGTTATTTTACTTAACCCCCATCTGCTTTGAGGCCCATCATATAAACGGTTTGGATCATTGAAATGTGACATGAGATCTAGCTACTGCAGTCCCTACTTATAAAACAAGTGCCTGCTGAAATTTGAGGTAGAACTCTTCGATATAAATACTAGGAAATTTCATCAGTTTCTGTCATTTCTTGTAAATTAAACAGAATGATTGTAAATCAATCTACTTTGCATCCAAACACAACAACAATGTAATAATTCATCAACCAAATTGACAAGTCTGGTTTACAAATAAAATCCAAGGGCAACTTGAAAGCAATTGCAATACATAATTCCAAAGATAAAGTACTAGTTAAAAGACCAAATACTTGAACTTTCGGTTTACAACAAATACCAACAGAAGGGAAGCAAACATGTACCTAGACTTGCCAATCTTCATTCCTTGCACAACCATAAACTTCATCATCTAGGTGCTTAGAGCACAGACGCCTGCTGTGGTATTTAAGTTCTACGACATTATCATGAAAAGGTTCATAGCACTTATTCTCTTAAAAGAGTTGCAATCTAATCAGCCACAAGATCTTCCTTCTACAATTAGAAGTCTCTCATAACCCATGAAGTATCAACTCACCGTTTTACCAGACACAAATATTAAAGCTGTTGTTTTCGGCTCCCTTATCCGCATTATGACTGCAGCAAAACGCTGTTGAAAAAAACAAATTGAGAAGGAAAATTAGTCATTATTGACAAAAGATACAATGCAATGAGGATTCATATAGGCTGAATTTGTGTCTACCCTCAATCAAAGTGGGAATCAACTTGTGAACAGTTGGGGCATAAAAAAAAAAAAAAGTGGGCCCGAGAAAGTTTCAATTATGGTGTTTGCATCCTTGCTGTTTTTAATGATGTGGCCCACTTTAATCTTAGATGTACATTATGTTTGAGCTTGTCCTTAAAATGTGACATGTATTTAGTAAACCTGGCAAATCATTCAAAGTTGGTATTCTTGACATGGTCAGATTAATTGGGCCATATGTTACTATTAAAATATTGAATCGAATAACTTTCACACATGTTTTATAACATCGACTTTGATAACCGTGCATGACCAAAATCACTGCCAAATCAAATTTCTAGACAAAAGAAAAAGGTGAATGCCAGTTTTTGGGCCATAGCTTGTAGATCGATCCTTGCAATCTTATGGTGAGGCCGCAGCAGTGTAATTCGGTTGTGCTAGTTTCTACAAGCAATGTGGTGGATCCCAGTAAGACTATTTAAATTTGAACATACAAAATATTTTCTCCGTAATTAAAGAAGATTGAAATGGAGAGATTGGTGTTGGAATCGATGGTGTATTTGGTGGTGGTGGTGGTGGTGTTGTTGGCAGTGGCATTGCCTTCCACAGGCTTTCTTGAACGTCGACGGCCTCTATGCATGTGGCACTCACAGTACTTTTGATCCGACACCACATCCCTAGAGCATCACCATTTCTTTCCATCTGTTCTTCTGCACCTTCCCGGCTCTGGTTCGATGCTATTTCTATAGTCAAAGCACATATTTCTGCAACCAAGCCTTGAAATAGGAGAAAGAAGGAAAAAATAAATAAAATAAATGATTCAAAGACAAAGATGACAAATGAAAAATAAATATTACTCTTCAAATAAGGGATAAACATGCCATCCTCCCTTGTTTCAGATTACAACTCTGATTATAGCCCTGTAGACGATGTACCATTCATAATACAAAAACTGCAAACCTTGCACTCTAGCTGCTTTCCTTTTCATTTTCCTTGTCCTTACCAAACTATGGAAGAAATATATAACACCCAAAAGATGAACTCTCAAGCACATACATAAAGCACTAACAAATCAAAGTAGTTAGTTCAAAAGAAAAAAAAAATAAAGTGAAAGGAAGTCCAAAGAACAGTTTTAGGGTGGATTTTCTATATTGCATACATCGAACTCCAAAAGAAAAAAAGCTACGGAGCCAAGAGGTGCAATGGGATCATGGAGATCAGTTTCTACACTCGCTACAATTGTGGTCATTAAGAGAATCTTAAAAAAACATATTATACCTGTAAACTAGTACTCGAAGCTTAGGTACATGATTTTACCTACTTCCATGCTATGCAATGGCTAGGCACATTCCATAGGTACTCCAGAACTTCGAAGTTCAGCAATGACACCCATTTTCTCCTTGAAAAAGCACTCCATGTTATCCATCTACAAAAAGAAAATTACAAGAATTCCTGTTCTGAATAAGAATACAAAGGCAATGCACAACAAGCATTAAGATGACATGCAAGTCCTGCACTCATCAAAACAAATAGATCCCCATGGACTACTTTTAAGATGCAATAGAGTCAGTACTACAGACTGCTACCACACTATCACAAGAGCTGCACCAATACTTGATGCCAGTGGCTGCTAAGTACTATCAAATATTACGTGTAGTACAACTGCAAATAGAGAAACAACCGTAAATTGCAAAAGATACAACTCCAATTCTTAGTAGATGCTGAAATTAAACTACCAATCCTTAGCAGTCTGCCCAAGTACACGAAAGAATTCCTGTTCTAAATATGATTCATGAAACAAGTTACACAAAAGACAACCCCATATAGTGTGGAGAAGGCTATGTTGATGATCATATTACTAACATATTTTGTTAAATTAAAATTTTAGTTATTATTTTAATATAAATTATTTGGATATGGCTGGCCATTTCTGAGACAGATCTAATACCCACATTGCATGATATTGGACACAGGTACTGAGCATTGCACAACAGCCATGTCTAACTGCACAAAATCTAAATTGAAGCAATGACATGTTCAGGTGAGGGAAGCAATTTTAATCATGTGATTAGGGATCTACTTCCCATCTAGATGAAATCAAATTTCCACAAGGCAAAAGAAGATGAAAAGACAATTTTCAAGTTATAAGAAACATCACAAGTAACTTACAAATATCACACCAATAGATAGTTCAACCCAAATACATTCATCATCCATTCATCAATATATATATATATATATATATATATATATATATATATATATATATATATATATATATATATATATATATCATAAATTTTTTATTTTCATTTACATTCACAAATTCATTCATCATCCATCCAACTATTAACAACATTTACAAAAAATAAAATATATCCAACCAACTCTTAATAATAATTTGCAACTTAACCTGCTAGAAACCGTCATGCACCGTAATGTTGTCACACCCCAGACTCGGTAACCGAACTCACAAGGAACCCGATGGCCGGTTCTGGCCGTAACAGCCTCCGTAGTACCACATTCTTGGCTCCTGAGGTAGGTTCCGATGCTGGGATCCTACAAGGAGGATTTTCATAACATTATAATCACTTCTAATGCGAGCATACCCAAGATCACAGCAAGTACATCTGAGAATAACAAAGGCACACATCACAAAATCCACTAAAAATTTAAACTTTTACAATCATCCAAAAGGTCCAAAAGGATATACATGAGAATAAAAGGAAAAGAGAGAGAAATCAGCAACACTGGCGTCCTCACTGCTCAACTCTACTCCACGCTCTACTACTACGGTGCCTACCTAGAGTCTCCTGCACGCATCAATCGTGCATAAGCTTATAGAAGCTTAGAGGGTGGTGTAAGTGTGTGACAATGGTGCACAAAAGAATAGCAGGAGGTATAAGGAGAGAAGCATGATCAACGAACATATCACTAGTCTTACCAAGGCTTACCATGAATGCGATACAATAAGTAATGGGTGTCATACCAAGGCAATGTATGAAGGGAGGCTTGTACGGCCAATGCTAATGCGATGCAAGTAATGTCAATGCTCATATCCAAACCATAAGTCAAGTATATTTTCAATCATAAGGAAATCACCGGGGTCCATTACACTGCTGAATGACTGCCGCTCTGCAGACCCCGCACAGTCAAACGAGCGTAAGAGACCTCACTACCCGCCTGTGGACAACCAATCACTAATAAGGCCTGAAGGTAGTGGACCCATTTACGAGCTGGTCAAACTCAGCCTAGCAATGCCTCCTCACACCAGGCAGGTAAGGCCACACCCCTATCCAACCGACTACACGACAGTGGGAGTCGCGGCCTGACGGTATAAGGCCCTCGTGCGCTCATGTATTCCACCCGGTCACGGCGTTGGAGCAGATCCTTAGTACCATGGAAGTTTTGAAAATTTCACCCATGGGCATCCTATGCACCCAGTATGCTCAACTAATATTTCCGGTGTCCAAACATACGGCCATCCACGAATACCCCTGTGGAGGTAAGGCCTTGATGAAATAAGGGCGGATATCCACAAGCTATGCAATGCCAGATGCATGAATCACACAATCACCCATGCATCAATTCCAAGCATCCATCTCTTGGGGAGATAGCAACATATCCTACACAATGACACAGTCATGGACATTCATACCTCAACCAAGCATGCATATGATGCATATGAGAGTGGCCCATGAAGATGAATAGGGGTGCCAATGAGGTGAAGATGAACTCTCTACCTAACTATGAAGGGTCTAGGTACTTAACCAATTCCTCATAAGGAATACAACCTCTAGTGGAGGCCCATATACCTGGGGTAGCCCACGAAACTAAGGACCTAGACTAAGGACCACGAGACTAATGGCATAGGTCTAAATAGATGAAACGGGCCTAGCAAGGGTCTATGGTGGGCCTTTAACCACTTATAGAAGCCCATGGGCCTACCTTAGGGCCACCAATGTGGACATCCAACCACAATTGGTCCCCAAGAGTTAGCCCATCTCTAATTGATCATGGATCAAGGCCCAAGGCCCACGCAACATCAGAAATAAGAAACGGGCAGCCATAATCATATCACAAATACTCATGTTGGGCTTCAGAAAGGCGGCGTAAGGCCTATCTGCAACATGGGCCCAAGGGAAACACACATAGCCCAACCCATATATACCGCTATGGGCCCATAGGGGAAAGGTTAGGGCCCAACATAAAGGCCACTAATCCCATATATTGTGGTGGCCTAGTGGGCAGCCCATTGCTCAAACCACATGGGCAAATGTCATGCTCTTAGTCAAGTAAGTTGGGCCTACAACCCGGCCCAAGTATTAAAGTTGATTTGGTGGGCAACCAAGGGCCCATCTACTTGTATAATCCAGCCCACTAACCCAACACAATAGTATGGTAAAAATGGCCCAAGAGTTCAATGGGCTTATCTGGAAAGTTCTGGCCCAATTGGGCCTAAAGAGTTCAACAACCAGCTACATTCATGGACCTGATTAAATTCAACTGTGGTGGGCCTCAAAAGTGCATTTATCAAGCCCAATATTTAAGGAACTAAAGATATAAATTATTCTCTCTAAGATCTTCATAATGTGGTGGGCCCCACTCCTCAAAATTTTAGCCCAAAGGCCAATCATAATTATAATAAATTGCTAGATTTTTTTAACCCAATAGGTTTATAGGCTTATTGGAGTCCAGTAATTGTTTCATTTGATTAGGACATCAGCCCAAGTGGTCCAATTATCAAGTCAGAGGGCCCCACCACATAGGGTTACATCATACTACAGAAGGGAGTAGGTGGGCCACACTGCTAGACCAAAGTCCAGCAGGTAGCCCACATGGGGCGTCATATATGGGCCTGGGTATTTAGCCCAAACTGACCCAAATTTGCAGGCCGCACCACAGTCATCTCGATTGTCCGTTGAGCCTAAAATTTTGCAGAGTGACACTTCTATAAGTGGTCACACCCCCACAAAATTTTAGAATTTTTGAACTCTTAAAAATATTTTAATTTATTTAAATGAAACAGACTGTCCAGAAAATCGGACTGATTTGGACACCATATTGTAATGGGTCGGTCCAGCCACCACTATGGTATGTACAGGTGTCCATTGGCCCCAAAAGTTTGTAGGTGGGTCCTACCATGAGTGAACCACCTCTCTACAAAATTTTATGATTTTTAGATACTCATAAATATTTTAATTAAATTAGGAATTTCAATCTGTCCAGGAAGAGATGTTGCTGTCCATGCATTGTTTACCTAATAAGGTGGGTCCAACCTTCATCCAAGAGGGGAAAAATGGAAGTTTAGTATTTTCTTCATAAAATAAAGTAAGGTGGGGTCCATAAAAGTGGCCCATCCCTCAGAGAAACCAAGCTGAAGTGTATGTTTTCCCTCCATACATGTGGGCTGGACAGCCCAACAAAGTGTGTTTTCCCTCCATACATGTGGGCTGGACAGCCCAACAAAGTGGACCGCCCACTCCTATGGGCCTCCTTTTTGGGTACCATTTCATGGGCCATCTGAGGTATGAACCATCACACCTCACGGTGGGGTCCACACCTTCTCATTACACCCCATAATTATAAAGAAAATAATGGCAATCATGATCTAAAAATCCATGCCAAAGATTGAACATGACAGTCCATGCAATAGTCCAGGTTTTTGGACAGCAATACATGGCTAGACACATCAGCCTATATCTCAATAATCTCAGCCATAAATAGGGTGTGTGGCCTTCCTCAGTGGGCCCCACATAAGTCCAGATCACATACTAGGACTAGGACACTTGCATACATTGATTAAGGTGTCCGATGATCATGGAGTTAGGTGGTAAGAGCATCCCACCTTGCTGGATTTTTATTTTTATTTATTTTGGGACATCCAAGGCCCACTATAAATGAGCCACACACACATTATCATCCATACATCAGAGAAAAGAGAAGAATGGCCCCATCATGACCTTAAGATGATCCTTAGGGTCTAGATGACCTTAAGATGGAGTGGATCATTAAATACATCATGATGGGGTCCATGGAGAATGACCCCATCATGGATCATGACATGCATGTAGGATGGGCCAAAGGGCCACATCCATGGGATCAAATGGGATCCCCACCATGGATTGGTAGGTCCCATATGATCCATTTAGAAAGAAAAATAAGATCAAAGGGTAGAAAAGAATATCAACAATTATAATTACCCACCTTAATGGATCTAACTCCAAAGTTACATCAATCTTCTCTTTTTGCTCCAAGGAACATGTTTCAATGGGTGAGATGGATTATTGAAGGTTAGATGGGAGGGGATTTGAGGGAGAAGGGGCTGGAGAAGAGGGAAAATGGGGCTGAATTTTTTTCTAAGAGAGAAAGAAAGAGAGAAGAGAGTAGAGAGAAATGAGAAGGAGAGTATGGAAATTTGCTAGAAAAGAGAGAGAGGAAAAGTAATCATCACTCTCTCTCCTAGATAAGAGAAAAATCATCATAGCCTATGGTGATATAAACTATGTTGCTAGGCTAGAGTAGGGATGGGTAGTGTGTGGGTGGTGGGTGGTGTAGGATTTGGGGGTCTAGGTAGTGTATGGGTAGTGTCTATTAGAATTTGCCCAAAAGAGGGTGGCCAACTTGAAAAATGTGCTCTCTACACTAGGTGGGCCACATGATCATGCTCAAAGGCTACAAATGAGATGCACATAACTTATGATCCACACATCGGATGGACACACAAGACGCATCGTTGGAACCGCAGCGACGATGCGGTTACAATGGCATAGGTCTCAACTCGATCCGAGTCGGGTCTTCACGACTGGGCTTACGGATGACCGCAAATACTATCCATGGGTTACGGGTCGCCGGGATTCGACCGGTAGGATCGCAGGATCAAGATGGACGGAATGCATACTCACACACACATATGCACACCTGCGCACTCGGGTCGAGTCTCACAAATGTCTTACGACAGAGCGGGTTCTGAGGAGTTACAAGTTAACCCTTACGACAGCATATAAATGAAGCGATAAAGATATAAATGATTCAAGCTTAATTAAAGGTTTCGAGAACTTACATCCACCTCACTCTTATTGCCAAGTAGTCCTGACGAAAATGCATCCACACTACGAGAAGGGGAAAAAAATTTTGTGGCTGTACCGATACGGTCTAGTATGAACGGCTGCCTACGTACCCAATGTTGGAAGATTGAGATCAAGCCACTACGTAGTTCTTAATATTTAAATCAAAACATTTTACGCATAAGCAAAGAAAAAATTAAAACAAATCATAATAGAAATATGTGTACCTTCTGTCACGCATAAGAAGATGAAAAGTTGAAACAAATCACTAGATTAGTCAAGCAAAACTACTAAATAATTCAAGATAAAGATTTACTCAAATAATATCCAAAATAACCTCAAACACAATCCATATGTCCTGACTAATTTACAAAAATATGTTCTTAACTTAGGAAAAGTTTTAAGTAAACTCCTTTAATATCTATGTTTTCGTCGGCACTCTAGGCCAAACGAGAACATCACCCACGTCGCAATCGGCTAATGTCTTTTCAATGTCACCAAACACATTCGCACTGGGAACTTCAACAACATCCAATATAACTTTGATGCAATCCGGAGGGATGCCTGCATTATCTCTAATCATACGCCTACGTGCAACAACTTGACTACAAATATCTATCAAATAACAGATTTGTTCCACCCGTAGAAGTGGAGGTGGAGGTGGAGCTGACTCATCACGATGACTTGAGGTATAGCCGGATCGATAAAACCCCTACAAGAAATAATTTTTATTATTTTCATGGATAAAATAGTAACTATACATTATTCTTTAATTGTTAAAATACCCGAGAACTAGCAGTGCCAGGAGAGCATTGCATTGGTTGAATTAGAGTATTTATTTGATTCTGAACTTCAACCAAACGTTCTCTAATATTCAATATCATGTTCTTGCACTCGTTGAACTTGTTTTCCAGTTGCTCTTTTGATACAATCATCGATGCTTTAACCTCAGCAATTTCGCCCTTTCCTTCACTAATTTCATTAATGTAAGGGGTTGAAGCAATAATGGTAGTTTTTGGAATATGACTCAACCCTCTTACACGTCCTCTTTTATCAAGACCATAAACCTAAATGATAATTAGCCATTATTAGTAATGCATGTATATTAGTAATAAAAAATGTTCAGCAAGCTAAGTATGTCAAAGTGAAGAGAATGAATGAAAAACCTGTGCCACTGGGTCGTGATTTAAATCATTATGCATATAAGCCGGGTCATTGGCAACTATTTCTTTTATTTTTTCCATTTTGATGCTTAGCTCCTGTGAAGGGAGAGACCCATCGGATCTAGTATGAGTTGCTAAAAACAATTCAGTTCTCGTGATTTGAGTATTTGGATTTTTTTTGTTGCTGTAATTTACAATGAGAAATCATGTTAATTATTCTGTATTCTTAAATTGGATTAAAAGAAATTAAAGTTATGTTAAAAACTTACAATCAACTCTGCCGTCCTAGCAGACCCCTGTCGACCAGTCATGTGAGAGAACTTCATCTCTCTTCTGGATCCCTTTTCACGACGAGACTTCACCTCTTGTGTAGATTCTTAATCAACGAATTTGACCCTATCTTCTAGCTCGATACCATTTGGGCAATTTTTCTTTCTGTTTCCATCATTATCATACATATCTAGGACACTTCCTCATAATCGGTTCTTCCAGTCCTTCCACATATCATTAGCACGCTTAATTATGACACTTTTACAATTGTCGCTATCGTCAACATCATATTTGGCCTACATATTTTATTACACAGGGAAATTAGTCAACAATAATTATATTATAAACATTAGAAAATAAAACTCATGTATTTAAATGCTTACCAAAACAGTTGACCAAACATTATCCTTGATGGATAGATTGTAACGCTTTCATTTTCAAATTGAAATACCTACACCGAAATTCCGGCATATCTCTCCAGATATATTGATCTTGTATTTGATTCCCACGTCAAGTATCAACACAAAGTGAGGATATTTGACAATGGAAATAAATGCAAGAAACATATCCAGAGAGAAAAAGAGAGATGATGCATAGAAAAGGCAAGTGCATTTGAATTGTTAAAATGAAAGCATTACATTCTAATCGGTCTTAAACTGTCCAAACAAGGATAATTTAAGGATTTTAATGCACCAAGGAGCACACTGTATCTATGCCTGGCCACATAAAAACCCTTAAATGGGTAACTGATTGTCTTAATCTATATACAATCACATCAAAATTTTTAATCTAAATGAACATAATTCAAAATACAACTCATTTCTAAATGTATAATCAAAGCAATTAACCATGTAGAAGGCTGGTAGCCCTGCAACCAGTCTCACCAGATGACAACACCACCTGTTCTCCATACATAAACAGATAAACAAAACTCAGAGCATGACATTGAATAACATTGAATCCTCCTTTCACCAGTAGTAACAAAAAGAAAATGCTCAATACAAGTGTAACAGGTTTATCCTCCTTTCTTTTTATTAAGCATGGTGATGGGGATATTCTTTTCTAACAGATGGGTGTAATATATTTAGTCCCATACATTTTTTTTCATATAATTTTTTTTTCTAAAAACATAAATTTTGGAAAGAAAATATGAAAATGGTTCCCATAGGCAATTGATGTGTGGGGTCCACTACAACGCTTTGTGAATTAAGCTTAACCTACAACACGATGTGCAGATCTACTCTAATGTTTGCATGTCATCTAATCCATCCAGGATGAATGGACATGCTAAGAGATCAGGCCATTTCAAAACTCAAATGAGCTTAACCAAGTGGTTTTAGGCATGTAAATTGATTGTTGCAATAGAATTTCAACCATTTTCTTAAATCTCTGAAAATAAGTAATCAGACTTGTGCAGTAATAGATCCAAGTAAAGCAAGAATAGTCGGTGGCCCACCTGAGTCATTGTACACATAAATATACTTATTAGATTAGAGAAGTTCATTAGATAATGTTCTAATAATATCATCATTTGGCATATTTCTTTCGATATCATTGTGAGATTTTCAAAATCTCAACAATATCTCTCCTTAACTAAAAGTAACCAATTATAGCTTTAAACTAAAATTCAGCCCTTAAAATAATTGAATTTTGGGAGAACAAAAGAAAGAGATGGATTAGAGAAATCTCTTGTAATACAATTAGAGGGAGGGATGACATAGGAAAGTAGAATATACCTCAGTGGAGGTGAAACGGAATGCAGGGCCTTCCGTTTAAAGGTGATGGTCGATGGACGATGACACTCCAATGGCGCAGGGAGGATTTCTCAATGGGTTCGGGCATGTTTGCCATGAACATCACATAAGAAATGGCCTGGATCTCATGAATGGCTGCCCTGCTGTAGCAGGTGTTGAGAGGCCCCCTCTCCATCTCACTTGAGAGTCTAGAGATACTGTTCCTGACTGCTATCTCCAACATGCATTGTGCATTCCAATTACTAGTGCTTACTAAGTGAAATCTGATTAATAGCCAGAGTAATCTATCTTCAATTCATTACAAAGCTCTAAATGTTTTGGAATAAAAACTCGAAAATATATCTAGATTGGATAGGGCCCGTACCTGTTTGGACTCAAAACCCCAACAAGTGATTGGATGAATTAGAAGAATAGTTTTCTTAAAGAACAAAAGATATATTCAAATACTAATACAGCAACAATAAACCAGACTAACAATGTATACATGCATTAAGTCTACTGAAGAATGCATGCCACTACATCTATTGATTTTGTAGAAAATCTGAATCAGGGACCTAAATTCCTACAGACTATCACCTCCAATTTGATACAAGTCACAAAACTATGTCGTGTGAGTCTTGAGAGGACTGGTCTTATGACTATTTGAACCAGGTGGCCTAAAAAATACACATTTTTGTTTCAGGAATTTTATCAAACATGTGACATGCTTGTTGCTCATTGGAATTCCATCAAACACATTTGCATAGATCTTACACACATGTTCCAGGATGGAACATGTTGCATAGACAGGCTGCCTTACACATGTGTGGGCTTAGCAAAGCTCCCACACCATCAAGTGATTTGGGCAAACAATACAATCATCCAAGATTCAACTCAACAACATGCACACAATATTTTAATGAAATTACATCATTGCCACTATCAGCACCACCCAATGACCTAGAACATGGATATCCATGTTCTAGCATGAACAAGCATACGGTATGAACCTACGAATGCAGGTATACACGACCGACCGATTCAAGCAGATTGAAGAGAAGTTCATGCAAAGATATTTCACATTCCAGTTATATCATCTCCATTTTCAACAACACCTGCATATACAAGAAATTATCTACAATATCAAGTTTCAAAAATAAAAACACCACAAAAAAAAAATTAAAAAAAAATTTCAAGAAGAACATTTAACAAAAAACAAAAACAAACAAACGCATATCGAAAAAAGGACACCGAAGGGAGATGATTCTAATAATATGAAAAGGTGGAGAAATGGCTAAAATCGAAAAATCTGAAGAAAAAATAGACGGACGGTTCTGATTCAATTGGACCCAGATAACAGCAAATCTGGAAACAAATCTGCCCAAACCACCCATTTACATAAACGGAAACTCAAAATCGGTTAAAACCCACCACCAAATCCAATGCCGATTTTTTGCATCGACGCCTGAAATCCCTCAAAAAACTCGAAGAACGAGAATAAATCCAATTCCAGCTATCAAAACCGGTTTCCTCGAGCAATATCGGATCGAGAAGAAAAAAATAACTGAAAGGATCATCGATCGTAAAACATGAAACTGGAGAAAGATCGGAAACGAGATTTCATAATGTATAATGGAAATCACAGTGGGTGACGAAGCTCCTATCTGGATGGAGTCCGTCCTTGCAGGGCCGTGTCCATCTTAAATGGTGGGGGCCACTCATCTACCGTCTACATGTGCATGTGTAGCTAGCAATCACTCATCATATACCCATCCAAAACCACATTTCCAAAGCCACAAGACATCAGAGAGAGACATCTACAAGCCCCGATTGTTTCAATGGTGGACAGGCATTAATTCAACAGAAAGTGGAGATCTAAACAAAATAGAAAGTGGTGTGGAGAAAGAAAAACTCACCTATTTAAAGATGATGCTCGATGGAAGATGACGCTCCAACGGTCCTGAGAGGATTTCTTGATGGAAGATGAGATGGAAGATGAAGGAGAAGGAAAAGAGGAGCGGGCGTGGGATGGGTTTCCTGTTGAAAATAAGATAAAATTTTCAACTCCATATATTGTGAGTTTACCATAATTTATAACACAAGCTCTATTAATGATCGCACATGTATGGGACCATTTTCTGCATGGTTAAGATTTTTTTTACGTAATAAAATTATAAATATTTACTATTTGCACCTAGACTGATTATTTAGATGATCTGGACAACTCTGTATCTCAACCATTATTGTTATGGACGAGTCACCACTATTTTACATAAAATACAAGACTCACAATGCAAAATTGGATTCAAAACGGTAAGTTGACGTTTGGACCTAGCATCACTCTATGGGCCCCACCATGATATATTTGTTTCATCCACTCCGTCCATCCATTTCACGACATCATTTTGTATAAGATTCCCAAAAACTAGATTGAAATAAATCTTGGGTGGACAACACAATCAGAAAACATTATTGGTTGGATGTATGTGGGTCCACTAGAGCTTTGGATTTAAATCTTGGGTGGACCACATAGTCTTTGGATTTAACTTGTTCTTTGGATATTGCCTTAAAATGATCTCTCCAAATGGATGGAAGGTGTGGATACAAAACGTACATCATGGTGGGGCCTATGGAGTTTGCTGACATCACTTCAGTAGCTAGTCTCCGGACACGGATTTCCTGCCAAAGGCTTTCGCAAGAACTTCCTGTGCAAGAATGCTGGGTGGGGCCCATCGAGATATTTTGGAGAAATACACTCCGTTCATCCATTTTAGGAGATCATTTTAGGACACATGACTAAAAATTAGGTGGATCTAAAACTCAAGTGAGCCACAAGAGAGGAAACAATGAGGAAACATTCTTATGGACATGAAAGTTTGTATCAGGATATTTTTTCAGTTCTTTCACTTTATCCTATTGAGAGTGACCTTATAAACGGTTTGGATGGCGCATAGACATCAGAATAGAGCCCATGAAGGTTTTAACGATACAAATTTCTTTCCCCAATTTTCCCTCCTATGTGACTCAATTGAGTTGTGGATCTAACTCATTTTTTATCAAACGTCCTACAATGAGCTATAAAAATGTATAGACGGGGTGGATTGATCAAAAACATCGCAGTGGGCCCCACCCAGCATCCTTATGCAGGAACTTGCTGCGAAAGGCTTTTCACATGAAATCCGCATCCATAGTCTCCCCAGCACCAGCCCCTTGGCTGGTGGTCGGTGCTCTGTGGGCCCCACCATAATGTATGTATTTCATCCATTACGTTCATCCATTTTTAAATATCATTTTAGGAATTTATTCCAAAAATGAGAGGTATATAAATTTCGGGTGGACCACACCACATGAAAACAATAGTGATTGGATATCCATCATTAAAATCCTCCTAAGGCCCACTGTACTGTTTATTTGACATCCAATCTATTTATTAGGTCATATAGGCCTAGATGAAGGGGAAAAACAAAAATCATTTGGATCCAAAACTTTTATGGCCCCCGAAACGTTTTTAATGGTTGACGCTCATTAAACACTGTTTCTTGTAATATGGTCCATTTCAGATTGGGATATACCTCATTTTTGGTCTCATGCCGTAAGATGATCTTTAAAAATAGATGGACGGCATGGATGAAACACATACATCATGGTGGGGCCCACAAAGTACCGACCACCAGCCATTAGCGGGTGCCAAGGGGAGTAGTCAATCCGTTCCCTTTATTTGTAGCGTGGTCCATTTAATCTTTGGATATGATTCATTTTTTGGATAATTCTCTAATATGATCTCAAAAAATGGATGAACGATGTGGATTGATTCCAAATTTTCAGTAAATCCAAAACTCAAGTGGACCATGCCACGTGGAACAGTGTGGAATAATGATTTCCACGTTGATACCTTCATTGGGCCCACATTAATGTTTATTTTCCATCCAACCTATTCATAATATCAAAAATATATGAATGAAGATAAAACACAAACATCAGCTTGATCCAAAACTTCTTTGGCCTCCAAGAATTTTCAATGGTAGAGGTTCAATCACACTATTTCCTATGGTTTGGTCCACTTGAGCTTTGGATAAGCTTCCTTTTTGTTCTTTACACCTCAAATTATCTATTAACATGGATGAACGAAGTGGATAAAATAAATAAATAACGGTGGACCCCACAGAGTTTACTCTGGTAAGGGTAATGAGTAACTCACCTAAATATAGTAGAGAGGGGTTTCCTTGAAACATTCATAACATATATTGGGCCTGCCTAAATGTGATTCATATATTCAACCCACTCATTATGTGTGTCCCACTTGGATGAGGGGTCAGACCAAGTTTCAGCCGCATCCAAAACTCATGTGGGCCCCACCAAGTGCTTTTATATTTTTTAAGATGTCTTCACATGGTTTGTCTTCACATGGTTTTAGATGGTATGGCCCACCTAAGTTTCGTATACGGATGATTTTTGAGATATCTCATAACCTAAAGGGGACACATCAAATGCATGGTGTTGATGTTTGACACACATCATGATGGAGCCCACAAAACTTACTAACATGAATTTTTAGGTTCTCACGATGTTACTAAGTTGGGTCATAATTTTGACCAGAATATTTGGCCCATTTTACATGTCTGGTCCATTCACTCTACTGATCAATACCCACAATTTGACTAGTTACTCGATCAATCTACATATGAGGAAGATATTGGGCATACAAGATTGATCAACAATTTGAGTGAAATTTGATTTTAACGTTTAAAGGTTCAATTAGTGGATGAACCTAATAATTTATTAACAAATATTTTTTATTTCACAAATAAATTTCAATTTCTATTTAAAAATAACATTTTTTTTTTCAAAATGTATTTTTTTTTACTCTTAATTTTTCTTTGAAAACTTTTAACAAAATATCATTTTTATTATAAAATATTTCAAAAAAATTAAAATATAAATTCTGAATTTTTATTTTCAAAATCTCAAAAAATTTCGCAAATTTTAATTTTTTTTTTCCCAAAAATTCCAAAATGCCGATTTTTTTCTTTAAAAAATCATTTTGTTTTCAACTTTTCAATTTTCTTTTTTAAAATGATATATTTTTTTTCAAAATCTCATTGTTTTTATAAAATATTATGGTGGGGCCGACATTGTGAAAATTTTCACATTTTAAAATTTTTTATTTTCTTTTTTAGGATATTATTTTTTTCTCAAAATTAAATGCTTTTTTTTTTTCAAATTTATCAACTTTATTCAAAATTATTTTTTCCCACAAAATAGATTTTTATTAAATCACTATTTTTATTTTTTCAAAATCTATTTTTTTCTCAAACATTGTTAAATTTTTTTAACTTCTCAATATTCTTTTTCTTGTGATATTACAAATCATTTAAATATTAATTTTAATTAAAAAATAAAAATAAAAATTTCACTCATTTGATATAAAAAGAAAATAAATTTTCTTTTTTGCATTCAATCAATTGTTAAAAAGTAATCTTTGATACAAATATGTACAATAAAACCACTGAAATTCTATTAAAAAATAATTATTAGACTACCAAAAAACTTAATTTTCCACCATATTCCTATAAAAATGAAAAAAATTAATGTTGAGGCAAAAGGACTTTCGCGACGGACCATGATCTGTTGCAAAAGCAACTGAAAAGCGCACCATTCGGTGTTTTGGGCGAAAATGTACGACGGTCACAAAATCAAATTTTGCAATGGATTTTGTCCGTCGCTTATTAACGACGGACCAAAATCTATCGTAAATACATCGTAAATCAGATTTTTAGCGATGGATGTTGGTCCGTCATTAAATTCAGCGACGTTCAATGGATTTTCGACAAACACGAGCTTAGTGACAGACTTTTCCATTAGCGACGGATTAAATCCGTCGTTAAACCAAGAGATTTTAGCGACGGACGAAGCAAAAATACGTCGCAAATTGCCCTTTTTTGCGTAGTGTGATTTGATTTTGGAAATTTTTAATGGATGTAATTCAACTGAATAAAATAACACCCAAGCTTCAAAGTTCCACACATAGGTTAATGTTCCAAAATCATGATGACATGGATAACACAACTAGGATCTGAGCACTATGGTCAGCCTAATCGAAAAATAAAATAGTTTAAATATTTTAGTAAGTGATAAAATAATAAAAAATCATGGATTTGCACTATTGATATATATTCTCAAGCATCATTGATTTTAAGAATTCAATATCAATGAGATAATGAAAATCAAAGAAATATAACAAGTTAAAAACCTCTCCTATCTAGGAAATCTGATTGATCTAGGGTAAGCCTATCCATTAATGTGGATCTCATATGATGAAAACATATAGATCTCACAAGAGAATAAAAAACAAAACCTAAATAATAGATAACATGCATACACCATTCTTCCCATCATTAAAACAATCAATCATCATAATCTTAAAGAATTATTAGACCCATGTGCTTCCTTTCTAGCCTGGGCTAGAAGGAACCTAGAAAAACATAATTAAATTGCAGAAATAAAATCAACATGAAAGAAAAAAATACAAATAGAAAAGATCTAAAATTTTTTTAAAAAAAAAACAACTAATAAAACTTTAATAAAACTAAAAACTCTTTTAAAACCCTAAATTTTAGTTTAGGATGCCTTAAATAATGCTTAGGAATGCCCTATTTATAAGTAGGGAACTTCAATTTTCGTACAAAGTTAAAAAATCCTAAAAACTGCCTCAAGTATACGCAGTTTTTCAAAATAGACTTATCGCTGCATAGTTTGTTTAAAATAGATTTCCTGCTGTACAATTTTTCAAAATAGACCTCGGAGCTTTATAATACACTTTTTCAGGATGACTTTAGGATTCTTCACTTCAAATCTTCGATTTTTTTCATTCTTCACTTAGTTTTCTTAGATCTTTGGTATGTGAATTCTTCAATCTTGGTCTCCTAAGATCCATCCCTTGCCTTGATGATTCTTGAGCATCAAATCCATGCTTTTTAGTACCCTTTTTCAATCCAAACTCTTAAATTCACATTGCAACACATACATGAGTAAAATAGAACATTAAGTTGATTCATGTTCATAAAACCAAGATGTAAATGGGAAAAATTATGCGATATTTGAGTCTCAACAACATTCACTATGTCTTATATCATATAATCATTAGAATTCTCAAAGCGTGCCAAGCAATCTTCCAAAGATTTGAGAGATTCAGTTGAGAGGAGCTCATTCTCCGTATTGAGGTATGTGATGATATGCCAAAAGACTCCTTCATCGTATTTGAAAATAGAGGGAAGCATACTCTCTTGCTCTTCATCTCGGTTTGAGTAAATTAAATCGTCACCGGATACATCTCGCCTTACCCTGCATAGACATATTACGAAACAGTAGGCAAAGATTTAATGTGAAGACTCGGTTACTTGATACTATTCAGTAGAGGCATTGTATCGTTAAAGGTTGATTGCTCAAATGGTGGCCTCCACTGAGTAGTTTCAAATACCGATGTCGTATTAAGCAAGTCCTCCATCTCCCTAATCATATCATAATTTAGATCAGGAGAGTGGGCTGAGCATAACTTAAAAGAGTCATATGGTTTAAATCACACCCGATGAGGAGTCTCGAACATAAGACCTCCTGCTTTAATACCAATTTGATGCAAGACAATTAACCACTTGCTTTAAAAGCTTGAACTGTTAAAGCATGATGAATCAATCCATTTATTTCATTGGCCAGGCCCCACATCTCATGGGTTAGAACCTCAGTCGAACCCCCTCGTGGGCCCCAAATGACATGGGTACCACCTCACATGAGTCACCTACCTTATTCGGGTCGCCCACTGCCTCTGCTTCCCAGTGTATGTACGAATTGATTTTTGTATTTTCGAATGTACATAACTCCCCTTGCCTTATGGCAGCTGGAAATTTCAGAAGCTAGCATATTGGCTTGTGTACCACACACCACCGATCTGGCTAATGTGTTGACGTTAGCAAGTTATGTGGGTCTCATCATGAGGTATGTGTTATATCCAAACCATCCATTCATTTGGCAAGCTCATTGTAAGGCTTGAGCCGAAAAATAAGATAGATCTAAATATTAAGTGGACCACAGTGCAAAAAGTAGTGGGAGATTGAACATCTACCATTGAAATTCTTTTGGAGTCATGAAACTTTTAGATCAACATGGTATTTTTTTTTCCTCCTCATCCATGTTTGTGTGACCTTATGAATAGGTTGGATGGAAAATAAATGCTATGGTGGACCCTATAAATGTTTTAATCGGTGAGAATCATTGTCTCATTACTATTTGTGGTCTGGTTCACTTGAGCTTTGGATATGAATCGTTTTTGGGATCATGGTCTAAAATGATCTCACTAGATGCATGAACGGTGTGGATATAATAAATACATCATTGTGGGCCCAAATAACTTTGACGTCCTTTGAATCGTTTGTACAACTTGGAACTCGAGGAACGTTAGCGCTTGTTTTAGCATGATATCGTACCAAATCAACTAGGTCGGTGGTGTGTGATACACTAGCCAATCCACAACCGCAAATTGTACGTGGGGTCCACCTTGATGTTTGTAAGAAAACCACCCCGTCCATCTGTTTTCCAGTTTATTTGAGGGCATGGACCCAAAAATGAGGCAAATCCACAGCTCAAAGTGGGCCCCACGATCGCACTAAGATATTTCTACGTGGATGTTATTTCCTACCGTTTTCTGTCCAGTAGCCCACTGTTTTATGTCCAATATATATTTGCGTCATTTTCTTGCCCATGCCCTAATTAAGTTGAGTAAACTATTGGACGGAGTGGATTTGTCAAAAAATATCTGTAACCCCATGAATATTTCCACGGTAAGCTTTAAATCCTCAATCTTTATGTTCGTGTGGCCCACTTAATCTCTCTAATAGCCTCATTTTCTAAAACGTAGACTAAAATGAGATGAAAAATCGATGGACAGGGTAGCTTCGTAACAAGCATCATGATGGCCCCAAATACTGCCAACCCACCCTTGACATGCAAGCTTAAATGTCGGACTACTCCTTTGAAACACATTTATTGGTGTTGATTGTCGTGCAACAGTCACCACGACGACCGGTGAGTTCCACTTTTGCTTTTTTTTTTTCTTATTTTTTTCTTTTTTTCTTTGGTTTTTTGGGGTTAACTTGTTAGAGCACACCAATGTCAGTACACACACTCCGTGTTAGCCACCACCACTAGGGATCGATACCAAAGACCTGAGTGTGGAAACGAGGTATCTCCACTTAGTCTGCCAGTTGAGCAGTTGAGCTATAGATCCCTCTATCTATTTTGGCAGCACATTTTAGGGCATGAGAAATATATTTCATCCATCTATTTTGGCAGCACATTTTAGGGCATGAGCAACAAAATCAGGCATATCTAAGGTTCAAGGTGGCCCACAATGGCCTGAAGATATTTTGACGGTGAGAATTCTTTCACACTGTTTTCTAGTGTGTGGCTAAATTGAGCTTAAGAAGTATCTCTTTCTTGGTCACATAGCCAAAAATGAACTGAAAAACAGATGAACGATTGGATTCGTCACAACCATTATAATGGAGCCGACCTAAGACAAAGTGAGGTTTGCATGAAAATAAAAGTACTAAAACCTGTACACGCAGATTGTTTGGGGCGCGGATTAACTAATGAACCCAACGGTAAGAAGATTTGCTACTGAAGTGACGTCATCAAGTTTTGTGGACCCCGCAATGTATGTGTGTTGTATCCACACCGTCCATCCATTTGTAGAGAGAAATTGAGGGCATGACCCAAAGAATGAAGTAGATCTAAAGCTCAATTGAACCATACCACAAAAAATAGTGGGCCAGTAGATGAATGGTGTAGATAAAACACATATATCATGGTGGCACTCACATAGAACTGCCTAGCCCCCATGCTACTGGCAGTTTCAAAATGCAATCTACAACGATCTTAGAACACATTAACCGAATCCACTTTGATTATGACATTTAAATGGGCTGAGGGTTGCTCTTACGGTCATGGCTTTAAGATATTTAATAGTGAGTTTTTTTTTATTTTTTTAATTTTACAGTATTTCTTGTTGTGTGGCCCATTTGAGCTTCTGATCAGCCTTATTTATTGGACCATCACCTAAAATTGAGATAAAAAAATAGATGGACGGTATGTATTTCTTATAAATCCATATGGCCCCATGAATGTTTCAATGATAGGCATTTGATCCCACTGTTT
Source organism: Magnolia sinica (assembly GCF_029962835.1). Taxonomy (NCBI): domain Eukaryota; kingdom Viridiplantae; phylum Streptophyta; class Magnoliopsida; order Magnoliales; family Magnoliaceae; genus Magnolia; species Magnolia sinica. The sequence continues at coordinate 56,087,681 of NC_080584.1, forward strand.
TCCATTGTGTGGCCCACTTTAGCTCGTGGATATCCTCATTTTTATTTTTTTTATTTGACAGTATTTCTTGTTGTGTGGCCCATTTGAGCTTCTGATCAGCCTTATTTATTGGACCATCACCTAAAATTGAGATAAAAAAATAGATGGACGGTATGTATTTCTTATAAATCCATATGGCCCCATGAATGTTTCAATGATAGGCATTTGATCCCACTGTTTTCCATTGTGTGGCCCACTTTAGCTCGTGGATATCCTCATTTTTGAGATTTAGCCTAAAATGAGCTGGCAAAATGGATGGACGGCGTGGATAAAACACAGGTATCATGATGAACCTATCGAGCAAAATGAGAGGGTACTACGGTCATTTGGCAAGTGTAAAAGCGGAAGATGGGAACAAACAGTAATAAATGTGGCCAAGTAGGGGTAAAACAGACTTTTTGAAAATTAACCACTAAATCCGTTAATCATCCGTTAGTATAGGTGGATCTGGTATATGAATTAGGTAAGCGGAATTTAGGAAATAATTTAAGGCGTGAGGTTTTTGGTCCACAAAAGAAAAGGTAGGCCACCATGATGTTTTTGCTGTTTATCCAAGCGATCCTTTTAAAAAATTAGCTGCATAGTTATTTCACCTCGGGACGGGAGGGGATAAGGTGCTGCTTACTGACCAGTGCCACCATGATGTTTTTGCTGTTTATCCAAGCGATCTATCAATTTTTCCCTCTCATTTTAGGGCATGGTCCCAAACACGAAGCAGATCCAAATCTCAATTCGATCACACCACAGGAAACAATAGGGATTGAATGTCTTCCGTTCAAAACTACCTGGGGCACACTAAAGTTTTGTAGGACCTTATCAATAGGTTGGAGGGCAAATAAAACTAACGGATGGCATGGGTATACAGCACATACATCAAGGTGGCCCCACAGTACCATGCTGTTAACCTCTCTTTTTTTTCTTTTTTTCTTTTTTTTCAAACACGCACGCACCCCTGGCACACTCACGCAAGTGGAATTCCGCCACTTATGGATGCTCGAACCCTTGACCGGGTATCTAAACTCCTTGCCACTGCCCGTGCAAGAGTAAGGATCCAACCACGCTGTTAACCTGCTAATACTATAGCGGCTCTCACCTTAGGCAAGAGGATTAACTTCACCTCTATTTGGACGCTCACCCTTGATTTTTGACGGGTCTACAGTGATGGCATGTGATATCCATTGCAACCATTAGATATGTAATTCCATTTTAGGCTTAGATTTAAAAAAACAAAAACAAAATAAATAAATAAATAAAATAAAATAAAACCAGCCAATCATGTAATTCAAGTAAGCGACAAAAATGAAATCGTTGAGATCGAGAGACGTGCACCCTTAATTTTTACAGGGCCCATCCACTGTGATAGTTATATTGAATCCAATCCAACCAACAGATTCCACATATACTAAAACCTAGTCATGGGGCTCGAAAATCAAGACGATTGGTATTCAGGTAGGACACAAAAAAGACATTATTGGTGCCATTGCTCCAAACTTCCTCTTAGACAGTTTGGAGGGTGAGTTTTACCCTATCCAGTGTTTATAAGAGTGTGGTCCACCTTAATCAAGGAGAAGGGTAGATGTAAGAAAGGTCATCGGTTGCAGCTCCCCGTCTCTTTCTCCTGACCACAGGTACTCTTCTTCAGCCTCTTTCGTGGTTCTGTTTGTGTTGTGCAGATGCACTGGAAGTATCCATGTTGAAGGTATTTTGCTTTGTTTGGGTTATTAAGATAGGTGAGGTACAACCTTTTCTTGTGATACCCATCCAGAGTTGTAAATCGTTTCAGTTTATCAATATAAATAAAGATACGTTTCTTAAATAAATAAATAAATAAGAAAGAAAGAAAAAGAAAAAGCAAAAGGGTAATTTTTAGATTGTGCCCCTAACGTCGGGTGATGCATATGGTCCACCAAGTGGCTAATTATCTAGTTAAGTTCACATAACCATTCTAATAGGTTGGCCCCAGCATGAGAATCACGTAATGCAAAAATCATCCTTATCTATTCATCAGGTGGACCACACCATGGAAATAATTCGTAGTCATTGATAAAATAGATAATCGAAGGATGGTCCAGTCCATGAGTGAATATGGCGGATTTTTTCAGAAGATGATCCACAGGATGAAGTCAACCTATTGTATGGGTAGTGTGCCATACAAACACGAAAGGTTGGAAGGTGGAACGTAACTTATTGTCCACCCTTGGACTTATAGACCTCTCTTTCTCCTTTCTTGAAAGGCCATGAACCAAAAACATCCAAGATGGAAAGGTCCCTGCAATAGATTTTTCAGAAGGAAAATGCCGCAACAGTTGCCACTAAACTGGGAAAAGGCCCAACCATGTGCTCCATTTGTAAGTGAGTAAAAAACTGCCAAGATACTATTCAAACTCACAAGCCAATACATCATTTGAGCTTGCGAGCTCAAATAACGAGCTCGATGCTACATTTTTTGGCACACATTAGCTGGAGAAAGGCTCGCTCATAGGACTCAGCCTCTTTTCCTCACCATGAAATGATCTAGATTGTTTGTACATGGGCTACATTGCAAGATTGACATAGTTCGGCAAATCACATGGGCCACATTGCAATAGAATGGGGTCGCCGATGCTTTGGCACGTTTGGGCAGTGATTCTTTGAGAAAAAACTACTGGGTTGTCAATCAGCTCTAGTCCAAACCCGCAGGTGCCTTTTCCTCGACAAACTCGGGTTGGATTCCTTGAGGGAAGTTTAAAGAGTCAGGGTTCTGCGGATCTGTGGGTGTTTTGGGGGTTCCTGCTAGAGACTCCTGCTATGTTTCTTCCTCAGTCCAGTTTTCCTTTTCGTGGTTTGCTGCTTTGTGGGCCCACTGAGATGTGTGTGCTGGGGTCTGTTTCGGGCCTTAGTTTTGTTCTTCTTACTCTTTGCTTTCTTTATGCTGTATATGAGTGGGATAGGATAGGTGAGGCATGGTGGTTTTTTAATTTTTTTGCCCACCCGAAAGTTTGTACAGAATTTCCAATCATCATAGTTTTAGGTGGTCCGCAGCCACCTTTCGTTGAAAAAAATAAAAAATTCCTCGCCGCCCGTGTCAAGGGGTAGCAAGAAACTGTTTTTCTCGACCATTGTTTCTGATTCACGTTTAACTGGACATTGGATGTCTGATGACATACGCATTTTTCCATGTGCCCACGTGATGTTCAAGAAGAATTGATGAATGGCCCAGATCATTACGTCATGGGGAACGAATGGAAAGCACCTGGGGCCACCCTTAATAATAATAATAGTTGCTGTAGTGGGCGTGAGAACAGTTCTGCAGTCCCAAGCTGATCGAGGAGAAGAAGGTGCAAGAGTAGCTCTTCTTTTTACCCTTAAGGAAATTGGGGGAGGGGATATGACAACGAAAGATTTGCTTGTTTCACTATTTGGGCAATCTGAGAAACCTCCCTCCACTTGCATGCCAGATGTTTGTCAAAATGTCCAACCTAAGAAAGGCGATTTTCAGGCAACCTAAATCTCATATGGACCTTTAGGCTCTTGCTCATATATGTCAATAGATTTGGTTGGACTTCCAAACCTAGTTGTGGATGTCAATAGGGTGGACACAACAATGCATATGGGGCCTCTCCGAGCCCCAAACAATCTTTAAGTCCCTAATTTTGCTCCCCCTCTTTAGCTGATGTATTGACCAGTCATCGACCCACCCGTCCCTTGTCCAAGGGCTTGTTATGGTGGAGCCTGCCTCCTTGGCGTGTCTTGTAGCATCTACTCTAGAGAGTGTTCCCCCTCAGTAGTGGAAGGACAAGGGGAACCTATCCCTATGCCCTTCACTCCAGATAGAAGGAGGATCTATCTCGAATTGCCTAGACGAAGAAAGCTCTTGAGAGTGAGCAAAATCCTGGAACCTCTGACTTTGGCCCACCCAGGGTTGATGAAGGTGGGGCTCCCATGCATTAAAGTCCAAGGAAGCACCTCAAGGATGTATCAGTGGGATGCAACCCACTCGAGACAGGTATGGTTCCCCTTTCTTAGCCTTCCAACATATTAAGATCAAGTGCGAGGTAGTGGGGAGCTCAGTCCTTCGAGATTGGTATACTCATTGGAGGCTAAGGGTGGTCATGATCTACACTAGGAATGTCACAAGAGAAATGAACCCAATGAGGACTTATAAATTTTTATAGATATATCCTCCTATTTTCAGAAGACTGCTAGTGAACAATGTATATATCTAGAATATCGAGCATGATCAGGTTATTTATTCCAAATAGGCCACGGTGAGGAAATTAGTCAAGAACCGACCCTTAATAACCCTTTGAGGTATATATTTAAAATAAAATTCTAAAAGTGCTAGAATCCATTTTCTAATGACACCCTTATTAATCGGCCGTGTAAGCATATATTTAATAAGTTCAGTCGAGGTAATAACATGGACTATATCAGTCAATAAATAGTGTTGAAGGTTGGTTGCTACAAAATAAAGAGATAAGTATAATTATTTGTAGAAGAATAGAATCTCTTGAAATCATGAAGGGTCCTAAAGAGATAATAGATTGCCTGAACATTTCTATTATTATTTTTTTGTGCCAATAATGCTTTGATCAATTCTTTGGTCACCGCAATATTTAGACAGAATGTCCGATCCTTTGTGGGGGAATCAACACTAGCGGTTTCATGAAGTATTATTTGATATGATTAGAAGTTGTTTGATGCTCTACTTTTCATACGAAATTCTCCCACCTTTAATTTAATTTGTGGAGAGAATGTGTTAATTTTTTCGATTGAATTTGAGATAAAACAATACAAAAAGATTAATTTGATCAATAAATTTCTAGAGCTCCTTGTTCTTTAGTGACTTCATTTTATGGATGGCTCAGACATTGTTTTAGTTGACCTCTATTCTCCATTGATATGTGAGAAATCCTAGAAAGTTCCCTACTGAGATCCTAAAGGCGCACTTAAGGAGATTCATTTTAAGTTTATGTCTCATTATGCGCTCAAAACCTCCTTAGATGTGTTAGGTAATTGCTTGGGTTAATCAGTTTTACTACCATGCCATCAATATAGACCTCCATGAATTTGTCAATCAAGTCATGAAATATGACATATTCATGGTTCTCTAATATTTTGTACAAGTATTTTTTAGTCCAAAAGACATTACAACCAACCAATAGGTCCCAATTACCCACGGACACCTAAAGGCTATTTCAAGAACATCTTTAGTAGCATTGTAGATCTAATTATATCCTAAATGGTCAACCATGAATAACATATTCTTATGTTCAGTGGCTATATCCACTAGTAGATCAATAATCCACATCAGATACTATTCGTTCGGAGTTATTAGATTGAGAATCCTGAAGTCAATACAAGCTCTTAGCTTTCCATTCTTCATGATGACCAACATAATGTTTTAAATCTAATTAACAGAATGAATCGGCTAGATGAAATTGATTTTAGTAGCCATTCGATTTCTTCCTTTACTTTTAGGGTGACTTTAGGAGTCATTCTCTTTATTGGTTGTTTGATTGGTTCAGATCCTTCTTTTATTAAGAGACAGTCCTGACCAGGTATTTATCTAGGTCAAGAATCTCATGGTAATTGTAGAAAAAATAGTTAGGGAACTCCTTAAACAATATAATCATCTCCATCTTAGCTTGAGATTCCATAGCTACACTGATACAGGTCGGTCATGGTTTGCCTTTTGCAATGAGATTGACCTCCAATAGGGGTGCTGGATGTCGGTTCTAGCATCATTTATGGTTGCTGGTGTTGATTTGAGTTTATAGAATGACAAACCATCTCTAACTACCTTGTCTTTTTTAAGCTAATATTTTCTAATATTGATGTGGCATCGATCATAGACTTCAACATGTTTAAGATAATATTTTATTTTTTCAAGGATAAAAGTGGTTTTGGCTTCTCTTTATTTTCATTTTGTAATCCATCAGGGAGCTTCTTCGACAAATTAATTTATAAGTGGTAAATGTGGGGATAATTGGATTCGACTTGCTTAATAGTTCCTACAATAGACCAGGAATACTACTAATTAGGGAGTCGAGGTCAGATTCAGGGTCTATTGCAACAATGATCGCCATTGGATGACCATATTTATCTTGATTAATGAATTGCAACAGCCCTATTTGCATGTCGTAAAGGTGGGCTTCAATTCTGTTCATCGTAGCAAGTTCATCTTCAAATAAATAGGGCCATTGATTATGTGGGTCGTCCACCACTTGGCTTCATTTCCTAGTACTTAATTTACACTTCTAGTCTCGATCACCTTAGTACAGTTGTCATTCAACAAACATCAGTTGGTCAAGCCTAGTGAGTGAACTCATCATGGTTCATGCATGACACAATTAAGATAGCATAGTACAACAATTAAGGTATAGAAATGTAGAAATGTGTATCAATGCAGGAATGAGTATGAATGCAATCATAATGCATCAAGTGAGAAAATATCCACTTAGCAGATTTCTACTATATTGGGTCGGCACGTGCATGGCCCACATGGTGGATTTCTACCATACTGGGTCGAATATCCATTCACCCACGTATGCACTTAGCAAATTTCTAGTATATTGGGTATGCATGCGCAAGACCCGCATTTAATCCTTGAGAGTAGGCTTCCACTAGTATAGTGCACATCCAGTAATGATTCCACTAGGTAAATCATCCTGGAATATCCCCTAGGAACCTAGGCATAAAGTTTGCATACAAATCATTTAGAGCTACCCTCTAGGAATCAACACAGGAGCATTATGCAATGCATTTGATGCATGCTTAATGCCGAAGGCATCAACTTACATAAGTTGTCATATACATCTCTTTGTATGAAAGGAAACTCTAATTTCATAATTATAATAATATAATATCTCAATATAAGCAATTCACAATAATAGTCGATCAATATAATCATTCTTACATTATCAAATCAATTTAGCATCACAATACAGCAAATATGGCAATCAAATCCATCTTAATCGTAACGAAGAGGAGACATGTTAGGATTCAATCACCTGAACTCAGTAGAGATAAATCCATAGGATAGTCGACTAGGTTTGACCTTAAGGTCCTTAATAAATCATTTAAACATAAATTATTAATTGATCCAATTATTCTATCAAATGGGGCTCACCTTTGATCAAATTACGGTGGCCAATTGACATTCATCAATTTTTAATTATTCCAAACTGAAATGGATGTATTAAGGGCTTATTAATTCCAATTATCATATTTTATAATCTGATAGATCAACCCATGAGTCTATTGATCGAACCTATCGATCGATCAAGTCAAATTGATGCTCATTAATTGATCGAATCGAGAAAATCAAAATTAAAATAGTTTGATTACTGGATCATTGTCAACATCTTCGATCGAACCCTTTGATCAATGATTCATTGATCAAATCGAGGATAGATCGATCGAATTGAAAATTTTAAATTTTCACAGTTTAAGTCTCTCGAAATATTTGGATCCATTTTGATTGATCGAAGCTTCCTTCAATCGAATCAAGAGAGGTCTGATTACTCTATTATACGATTTGATTTCGCAAAATTTCAAAATATTTTCTTATTTCTAAATGTTAAGAATTTATCATTGGTTCCCACAAGATCTAAACCGTCCATTAACTCCCACAAACAAGTTAAAGAGAAGTGAAGGAATTGTTCAGAGCTAGGTCATTCAAGATCCACAATCATCACATGACATGTTTTAACATTAATACTATCCTTTGATTGTTGTCGACCATCCAACAATCAAATCCATCTATGATTTTAGATAAAGCCTCATATTTAATCCAGAGTTAATATAAACGGTATAGATTAATCTGATACATCGGAAAATCCATTGAATTATCCAAGATACAAAAAAAAATTAAAGATAACCAAGATCTAAACTGATTGATGAGGCTCGCCCAGTAGTCAGATTGTTCTATCCCACACCAATCTTTACAATAAGAGATCTCGCTTAAAATCTGCATCTTATTATCGAATCAACTCTAAGGGGTTGTTTGACACCACGTATTTGGGGGGATTTCAAATTCCTTGGTTATTTTCCAACATAAAGTAACCAGGGGTTTCAAATCCCCTCAAAGAGGGGGTTTAAAATCCATAATGAGAGCTTGGATTACATCTAAAATCCTTCTAAGAGTTGCATGTGTAACATGTGTGTCACCAAACTATTATTCTATTGGGTACATGGCCCACTAATGATATCCCAAAACCATTAGATTATCAATTACATCACTATAATTAATTTAATATGATGATCAGCACCATCCAAACATTGTCCATGTAAATCAATGATTAAAAAACGTTTAGTTAGTCATTCAGACATGATTTTGTGCTTGTGGCCCATCCAAGACTTGGAATTTCATCATTTTCGAGCAAAACATATATTTCAGCGGGCTTATTACAACCATTGTGTCGAACATCACATACGCCACTAATTAGAGATATTAAAGTTGATTTAGTAATTAAATTTAAACCCCTGTAAATATACAATGCATAGCTACCTTTGGATTAAAGTTGATTCCCAATCCAAGGTGCCAAACACAATAGAAGGATTTCAAATCCAGGGGGTGGTTTCAAATCCATGAGTTCCCGGGTTCCAAATCCATGCTCCCAAACAGGCTCCCTTTCCTCTCTTCCTTGGGATTTTTTCAGATCCCCTCTTATAAGAGAGGACTTCCCCACCATATTAGGAAAATCTTATCCGGGTGAACTCATTTTCTCACCAGCAAATAAGAGTAACGGTGGCACAAGTCAATCCTTCCACATGTTCTTCATCCAAGAGTGTCTTTACCATATGACCAATTAATTGTTTTGTTATTAATTACAAAGTTAAAATTTTAATCCAAATTTTAAAAAATAAATGTGTACTAAAAAATTCAGATACATTGCACAATCACTTAAAAGTATTTGTTTCGAGTCTTCTAGGGAGTTCGGGTGGGATAAGACGTCTTTCACTATTTTTGAAGTTTAACATTTGATGAAAGTTTACTGTTTCCAAAAAGTTATGAACCCATGGCTTTGGTAAGTCATATCAAGTACATTTGTAACTAGTCAATAACTTCTGTTTACGATTCTCGATAGAATTTTTTCTTTTTCAAAGAGGATTTTATATTGTTTGGTCAAGTTCCTTTTGATTACACTTGAGGTCTTGGTATCGATCCCCAGCGGGGGTGGCTAACATGGAGTGTGTGTTGTGTACTGACATGGGTGTGTACTAACACGCTAACTCAAAAAAAAAAAAAAAAAAAGGTTTCTTTTGCATTCAAAGATTTTATCTTTGGAAGAAGAAAATGGTAATTTACTCGGCCACTTTCCTCATGCATCCGTTGCCTTAATTTCTTAGATAAGTAAAATGAATAGGAAATCCATATCTGTTTAAGGTGAGTTGTTGGTGTGATACATGATCAGAGGGAGAGAAGCAAAGGAAGCTATGAACATCCCAGGCAACCAGCACGTGCCCATGGTACCAGGTGTACCTGACTTCTCCAACTACATGCCCAACGTACCAGATGTACCGAACTTCTCCGACCTCATGCCCAAGGTACCAAATGGACCTATGAACTTCTCAGACGACAAGAACCTCTTGGACATGCTCAAGGGCAAATACAACAGACCAGCATACATCGTAGTGCTCTTGATTACCAGCCTCGTTCTTGTAGCTGTTCTCATCATGTTCGGTTCATACAGGCGTCAATCTCACCAGATGTTGCTCAAGTTGGCTCTGTTGGGTTCCTACTCTCTGCATCTCTACATCATATCAAACACCCTCGGTCTGATGCAATCGCCTCCCTATAAAATCGAGCTATATGCTATCTGGGCTGTGCTTTGGCTCCTCATTCATGAAACAGCGTCCTCTACACTCAGTAAACTGCGAGACACCCAAAATGGAGTGAGCAAACTTTTGCAAGATATCTTTCTCTTATATTTAGTATGTTGGGTGTATTACGTGCATCACAATCAAAGCTGGTGGACCGGGCCACTCGCATTGGTATTGCTATTCAGTGTTCTGAAGTGTGGTGTTAGGCTGATACGAAGCGCCCTTACTTCCTTACACTTGTGTCATTCAGTTAGCTTAGAAACGAGAACCATACTGATCACAGATTTCATGAGATATGAGGACAAACTAAGCAGCAATGGTGAAGAAATCGACCCAGTCAATATGCAAGGGTACAAGTACTTGGTCAAGGGAGAAGAAAGATTAAATATGGAAATGGCTCATCCTCCCAACAAAATGGAGATCGATGATGGAGTCATTACAATTGAAAAGGTTTTTCAATGTAAAGAGAAGCTATTGAAGTCTGATGGTGGTGACCCAAGTGGGCATTTGAAAGACATGTGCCTCTCGTTTGCCTTGTTCCGGATGCTGATGAGGAGATTTCGGGGACACCCATTGCACGAGTGCGGTCTACCAAAGACTTGGAAATTTGTTCACCGTGGGCTACTTTCCAAGACCGATAGGGATCATGAAAGAGCTTATAGAGTCATTGAAGTAGAGCTTTCATTTCTCTACGATTGCTTCTACTCCAATTATCCTGTCATTTTCAGTGATCGAATTTTATTCTTAGGTGGGACTGTAATATATATGATCAAGGAGATTGTCAAATTCAGCGCTGGTCTTTTGATAGCAGAACAGCTTATGAAGTTGAATTCAAACTTTGAGAAGTACGACTCGAGTCCTTTATTCTGCAAGTCAAACCAGTTCATGGCCATGCCACCTATGTCCATGCCCCCATCTATGCAACGACAGATGAATGATATCCAAAAGAATATCGATGACATGCAAAAAAGTATCCAAGATAGCATCTGCGGCGAGATATTGTCAAATCTACCTGGCAAAAACCATGTTTTGGGTACCTTCGTTGTTATAGGTCTGTTCTTCTTCCTTCAGATTCTGCAGTTTCTCACCTTTGTGTTTTCGGATTGGACAAAGGTATCGTTGCTCTGCAAACATGTACAGAAACCCTGTTGGCTAAGGATTAAGATCTTCAAATGGGCATCCGAGTTTATTTGTCGACATCAGTTCATTAAAATGAAGCCTTGGAGGAAGAAAATGGGGCAGTACGATCTTCTTTCTTCATTCAATTACAACCCTATATCATTCTTCCTATTTTGTGCCTGCGCTGACATGACTAAACGAGGGCAGAAAGACAGTGACTTCATAGAATTACATCCAGACGTGAAAAGAGCCGTTCTCAATCCTCTAATGCTGGACGACCCTCAATTAGAAAACCGTCAATTGACAAATGGGGTCTCTTCATTGCAGCAAAATAAAGTAGATCAAGCTCTCTCTTGGGCTTGCGAACTCGAGACAAACACGCACACCATCTTGGTTTGGCACATCGCAACCACTCTTTGTGAGATGGAGAACACTCTCGATTGTAAAGCTATGGATTCTGGTGAGAAGAAATCAAAACCCGGCATTCAAACCAGCTCATCTGATGAAAATGATTCTTGTGAAGAAGAACAAAATCGCCGCATCGCCACCAGCTTATCTGGATATTGTGCCTACCTTGTAGCTTCTGTTCCAGCACTGTTGCCTGATCCTACAGATACTACTGAAGCTGTATTTGATAAGACAATATTACAAGCGAGAGAATTACTTGAAGAATGCGCTACCGTAGCTGACAGATACAAGAAGTTGAGGGAAATCAAGGACAGCTCAAATATAATAAAAAAAGGTGCTAAGATGGAAATCAAGGACAGCTCAAATATAATAAAAATGGGTGCTGAGATTCAAAATCAACTGCTATCGTTGTTTCCAGTCGAAAGGTCTCGGTGGAAGGTGTTGGCAGAATTTTGGGTGGAATTGATGTTATTCCTTGCTCCATCAGATAATGCCATGGCCCATGCAGAAAACCTAGCGAATGGTGGTGAATTCATCACACACTTATGGGCATTGCTCACTCACGCAGGTATCATCGAAAGAAACTCTTCTCTCCAGCATGATGAAGAGAACCAAAATTCAGCTTCTTAGAGTCTTGAAGCAAAACCAATTTCAGCTACTTGGCCTGTCGAAGAGAAGCAGCCATTCCAACAGGATGCAAAACTGTCTTCCTAAGCCAATGGAAACTGCAAGATGGAATTTCGAAGACTCCTTAGGTTTTATTTCTATAAATATCTTTCATTCTCTTTGGGTTGTGCCATCTCATGCATGCAAGTTAGTCTTGTTCTTGTTCATAGAGTCATGATCATCGCTGTGAAACTCTATAAGCATTGTGTGCCTTCGGTGTTGTACCAGAAACCTGTATTATTGTGGCTATCGATATGTATTTCAAGTGTTCCTCTATGCTTATATTTATCACCTTAGTCAGTCCATTCTATTGCAGGTATGATGACATCAAACTAGCCCTAGAGGGTGGCCCCAGGTGCTTTCCATTCGTTCCCCATGACGTAATGATCTGGGCCATTCATCAATTCATCTTGAACATCACGTGGGCACATGGAAAAATGCGTATGTCATCAGACATCCAATGTCCAGTTAAAAGTGAATTAGAAACAATGGTCGAGAAAAACAGTTTCTTGCTACCCCTTGACACGGGCGGCGAGGAATTTTTTATTTTTTTCACCGAAAGGTGGCAGCGGACCACCTAAAACTATGATGATTGGAAATTCTGTTCAAACTTTCGGGTGGGCAAAAAAACAAAAAAAAAAAACCACCATGCCTCACCTATCCTATCCCACTCATATACAGCATAAAGAAAGCAAAGAGTAAGAAGAACAAAACTAAGGCCCGAAACAGACCCCAGCACACACATCTCAGTGGGCCCACAAAGCAGCAAACCACGAAAAGGAAAACTGGACTGAGGAAGAAACATAGCAGGAGTCTCTAGCAGGAACCCCCAAAACACCCACAGATCCACAGAACCCTGACTCTTTAAACTTCCCTCAAGGAATCCAACCCGAGTTTGTCGAGGAAAAGGCACCTGCGGGTTTGGACTGGAGCTGATTGACAACCCAGTAGTTTTTTCTCAAAGAATCACTGCCCAAACGTGCCAAAGCATCGGCGACCCCATTCTATTGCAATGTGGCCCATGTGATTTGCCGAACTATGTCAATCTTGCAATGTAGCCCATGTACAAACAATCTAGATCATTTCATGGTGAGGAAAAGAGGCTGAGTCCTATGAGCGAGCCTTTCTCCAGCTAATGTGTGCCAAAAAATGTAGCATCGAGCTCGTTATTTGAGCTCGCAAGCTCAAATGATGTATTGGCTTGTGAGTTTGAATAGTATCTTGGCAGTTTTTTACTCACTTACAAATGGAGCACATGGTTGGGCCTTTTCCCAGTTCGGTGGCAACTGTTGCGGCATTTTCCTTCTGAAAAATCTATTGCAGGGACCTTTCCATCTTGGATGTTTTTGGTTCATGGCCTTCCAAGAAAGGAGAAAGAGAGGTCTATAAGTCCAAGGGTGGACAATAAGTTACGTTCCACCTTCCAACCTTTCGTGTTTGTATGGCACACTACCCATACAATAGGTTGACTTCATCCTGTGGATCATCTTCTGAAAAAATCCGCCATATTCACTCATGGACTGGACCATCCTTCTATTATCTATTTATCAATGACTACGAATTATTTCCATGGTGTGGTCCACCTGATGAATAGATAAGGATGATTTTTGCATTACGTGATTCTCATGCTGGGGCCAACCTATTAGAATGGTTATGTGAACTTAACTAGATAATTAGCCACTTGGTGGACCATATGCATCACCCGACGTTAGGGGCACAATCTAAAAATTACCCTTTTGCTTTTTCTTTTTCTTTCTTTCTTATTTATTTATTTATTTATTTAAGAAACGTATCTTTATTTATATTGATAAACTGAAACGATTTACAACTCTGGATGGGTATCACAAGAAAAGGTTGTACCTCACCTATCATAATAACCCAAACAAAGCAAAATACCTTCAACATGGATACTTCCAGTGCATCTGCACAACACAAACAGAACCACGATAGACGCTGAAGAAGAGTACCTGTGGTCAGGAGAAAGAGACGGGGAGCTGCAACCGATGACCTTTCTTACATCTACCCTTCTCCTTGATTAAGGTGGACCACACTCTTATAAACACTGGATAGGGTAAAACTCACCCTCCAAACGGACGCGGATTTCCTGCGAAAGCCTTTCGCAGGAAGTTCCTGCGCAAGGGTCTGGGTGGGGCCCACTATAATGTATGTGAGAAATCCATTCCGTCCATCCGTTTTGAGATCTCATTTTAGGCATGAAACAAAAGATGAGGCGGATAAAAAACTCAAATGGGTCACACAAGAGGAAAAAATAGGGAAAGAAATTTCTACCGTTGAAATCTTCCCAGTCTCTACCTTGATGTTTATATGTTATCTAAACCGTTTATAAGGTCATTTTCAATGGGATGAAGTGAAAAAACCAAAAATATAGACTGATGCAATGATTTTGGGGGCATAAGAATGCTTCAACGGTGCTCACTGAATGATCACTGTTTCCTCTCGTGTGTCCCACATTAGATCTATATACACCTAATTTTTGATATCAACTCCTTAAATGATCTCGAAAAACGGATGGACGGAATGGATTTCTCACATACATTATAGTGGGCCCCACCCAGACCCTTGCGCAGGAACTTCCTGCGAAAGGCTTTCGCAGGAAATCGGCGTCCCCTCCAAACTGTATAAGAGGAAGTTTGGAGCAATGGCACCAATAATGTCTTTTTTGTGTCCTACCTGAATACCAATCGTCTTGATTTTCGAGCCCCATGACTAGGTTTTAGTATATGTGGAATCTGTTGGTTGGATTGGATTCAATATAATTATCACAGTGGATAGGCCCTGTAAAAATTAAGGGTGCACGTCTCTCTCAACGATTTCATTTTTGTCACTTACTTGAATTACATGATTGGCTGATTTTATTTTATTTATTTATTTATTTTGTTTTTGTTTTTTTAAATCTAAGCCTAAAATGGAATTACACATCTAATGGCTGCAATGGATATCACATGCCATCACGGTAGACCCTTCAAAAATCAAGGGTGAGCGTCCAAACAGAGGTGAAGTTAATCCTCTTGCCTAAAGTGAGAGCCGCTATAGTATTAGCAGGTTAACAGCGTGGTTGGATCCTTACTCTTGCACGGCGGTGGTAAGGAGTTTAGATACCCGGTCAAGGGTTCGAGCATCCATAGGTGGTGGAATTCCACTTGCGTGAGTGTGCGGGGGGAGTGTGCGTGTTTGAAAAAAAAAAAGAAAAAAAAAAGAGAGAGGTTAGCAGCGTGGTTGGTGTTTCCGTTACTGTGGGGCCACCTTGATGTATGTGCTGTATACCCATGCCATCCGTTAGTTTTATTTACCCTCCAACCTATTGATAAGGTCCTACAAAACTTTAGTGTGCCCCAGGTAGTTTTGAACGGAAGACATTCAATCTCTATTGTTTCCTGTGGTGTGATCGAATTGAGATTTGGATCTGCTTCGTGTTTGGGACCATGCCCTATAATGAGAGGGAAAAATTGATAGATCGCTTAGATAAACAGCAAAAACATCATGGTGGCACTACGGTCAGTAAGCAGCACCTTATCCCCTCCCGTCCCGAGGTGAAATAACTATGCAGCTAATTTTTTTAAAGGATTGTTCTATATGGCCGCCTACCTTTTCTTTTGTGGACCAAAAACCTCACGCCTTAAACTATTTCCTAAATTCCGCTTACCTAATTCATATACCAGATCCACCTATACTAACGGATGATTAACGGATTTAGTGGTTAATTTTCAAAAAGTCTGTTTTACCCCTACTTGGCCACATTTATTACTGTTTGTTCCCTTCTTCCGCTTTTACCTTTGCCAAATGACCGTACTACCCTCTCATTTTGCTCAATGGGCTCATCATGATACCTGTGTTTTATCCACACCGTCCATCCATTTTGCCAGCTCATTCTAGGGCAATATCTCAAAAAATGAGGATATTCACGAGCTAAAATGGGCCACCCACTGGAAAACAGTGGGATCAAATGGCTATCATTGAAACATTCATGGAGCCACATGGATTTATAAGAAATACATACCGTCCATCTATTTTTTTATCTCAATTTTAGGTGATGGTCCAATAAATAAGGCTGATCAGAAGCTCAAATGGGCCACACAACAAGAAATACTGTAAAATTAAAAAAAAAAAAAAAAAAAAAACTCACTATTAAATATCTTAAAGCCATGACCGTAAGAGCAACCCTCAGCCCATTTAAATGTCATAATCAAAGTGGATTCGGTTAATGTGTTCTAAGATCGATGTAGATTGCATTTTGAAACTGCCAGTAGCATGGGGTGCTGGGCAGTTCTATGTGAGTGCCACCATGATATATGTGTTTTATCTACACCATTCATCTACTGGCCCACTATTTTTTGTGGTATGGTTCAATTGAGCTTTAGATCTACTTCATTCTTTGGGTCATGCCCTCAATTTCTCTCTACAAATGGATGGACGGTGTGGATACAACACACATACATTGCGGGGTCCACAAAACTTGATGACGTCACTTCAGTAGCAAATCTTCTTACCGTCGGGTTCATTAGTTAATCCGCGCCCCAAACAATCTGCGTGTACAGGTTTAAGTACTTTGATTTTCATGCAAACCTCACTTTGTCTTAGGTCGGCTCCATTATAATGCTTGTGACAAATCCAATCGTTCATCTGTTTTTTCAGTTCATTTTTGGCTATGTGACCAAGAAAGAGATACTTCTTAAGCTCAATTTAGCCACACACTAGAAAACAGTGTGAAAGAATTCTCACAGTCAAAATATCTTAAGGCCATTGTGGGGCCACTTTGAACCTTAGATATGCCTCATTTTGTGGCTCATGCACTAAAATGTGCTGCCAAAATAGATGGATGGAATATATTTGTCATGCCCTAAAATGTGCTGCCGAAATAGATGGATGGATCCATAGCTCAACTGGCAGACTGAGTGGAGATACCTCGTTTCGACACTAAGGCCTTTGGTATCGATCCCTAGTGGGGGTGGCTAACATGGAGTGTGTGTACTGACATTGGTGTGCACTAACAAGTTAACCTGGAAAAAAATAATAATAAGAAGAAGAAGAAGAAAAAAAAGTGGAACTCACCGGTCGTCGTGGAGACCGTTGCACGACAATCAACACCAATAAATGTGTTTCAAAGGAGTAGTCTGACATTTAAGCTTGCATGTCAAGGGTGGGTTGACAGTAATTGGGACCATCATGATGCTTGTTACGAATCTACCCTGTCCATCGATTTTTCATCTCATTTTAGGGTACGTTTTAGAAAATGAGGCTATTAGAGAGATTGAGTGGGCCACACGAACATAAAGATTGAGGATTTAAAGCTTACTGTTGAAATATTCATGGGGTTACAGATATTTTTTGACAAATCCACTCCGTCCATTAGTTTACTCAACTTAATTCGGGCATGTGCAAGAAAATGACGCAAATTTATATTGGACATAAAACAGTGGGCTATTCGACAGAAAACAGTGGGAAATAACATCCACGTAGAAATATCTTAGTGCGATCGGGGCCCACATTGAGCTGTGGATTTACCTCATTTTTGGGTCCATGCCCTCAAATAAACTGGAAAAACAGATGGACGGGGTGGTTTTCTTAAAAACATCAAGGTAGACCCCACGTACAATTTGCGGTAGTGGATTGCCTAGTGTATCACACACCACCGACCTAGTTGATTTGGTACAATATCATGCTAAAACAAGCGCTAACGCTCCTCGAGTTCCAAGTTGTACAAACGATTCAAAGGACGTCAAAGTTATTTGGGCCCACAATGATGTATTTATTATATCCACACCGTTCATGCATCTAGTGAGATCATTTTAGACCATGATCCCAAAAACGATTCATATCCAAAGCTCAAGTGAACCACACCACAAATAGTAATGGGACAATGATTCTCACCTATTAAAACATTTATAGGGTCCACCACAGCATTTATTTTTCATCCAACCTATTCATAAGGTCACACAAACATGGATGAGGAGGAAAAAAAAATACCATGTTGATCTAAAAGTTTCATGACTCCAAAAGAATTTCAATGGTAGATGTTCAATCTCCCACTACTTTTTGCACTGTGGTCCACTTAATATTTAGATCTATCTTATTTTTCGGCTCAAGCCTTACAATGAGCTCGCCAAATGAATGGATGGTTTGGATATAACACATACCTCATGATGAGACCCACATAACTTGCTGACGTCAACACATTAGCCAGATCGGTGGTGTGTGGTACACAAGCCAATATGCTAGCTTCTGAAATTTCTAGCTGCCATAAGGCAAGGGGAGTCATGTACATTCGAAAATACAAAAATCAATTTGTACGTACCCTGGGAAGCAGAGGCAGTGGGCGACCCGAATAAGGTAGGTGACTCATGTGAGGTGGTACCCATGTGATTTGGGGCCCACGAGGGGGTTCGACTGAGGTCCTAACCCATGAGATGTGGGGCCTGGCCAATGAGATAAATGGATTGATTCATCATGCTTTAACAGTTCAAGCTTTTAGAGCAAGTGGTTAATTGTCTTGCATCAAATTGGTATTAAAGCAAGAGGTCTTATGTTCGAGACTCCTCATCGGGTGTGATTTAAACCATATGACTCTTTTGAGTTATGCTCAGCCCACTCCCCTGATTTAAATTATGATATGATTAGGGAGATGGAGGACTTGCTTAATACAACATCGGTATTTGAAACTACCCAGTGGAGGCCACCATTTGAGCAATCAACCCTTAACGATACAATGCCTCTACTGAATAGTATCAAGTAACCGAGTCTTCACATTCAATCTTTGCCTACTGTTTCGTAATGTGTCTATGCAGGATAAGGCGAGATGTATCCGGTGACGATTTAATTTACTCAAACCGAGATGAAGAGCAAGAGAGTATGCTTCCCTCTATTTTCAAATATGATGGAATCTTTTGGCATATCATCACATACCTCAATACGGAGAATGAGCCCCTCTCAACTGAATCTCTCAAATCTTTGAAAGATTGCTTGGCACGCTTTGAGAATTCTAATGATTATATGATATAAGACATAGTGAATGTTGTTGAGACTCAAATATCGCATAATTTTCTCCATTTACATCTTGGTTTTATGATCATGAATCAACTTAATGTTCTATTTTACTCATGTATGTGTTGCAATGTGAATTTAAGAGCTTGGATTGAAAAATGGTACTAAAAAGCATGGATTTGATGCTCAAGAATCATCAAGGCAAGGGATGGATCTTAGGAGACCAAGATTGAAGAATTCACATACCAAAGATCCAAGAAAACTAAGTGAAGAATGAAAAAAATCGAAGATTTGAAGTGAAGAATCCTAAAGTCATCCTGAAAAAGTGTATTATGAAGCTCCGAGGTCTATTTTGGAAAACTGTACAGCAGAAAATCTATTTTAAACAAACTATGCAGCGATAAGTCTATTTTAGAAAACTACATATATTTGAGGCGATTTTTAGGGTTTTTCAACTTTGTACGAAAATTGGAGTTCCTTACTTATAAATAGGGCTTCCTAGGGCATTCTTAAGCATTATTCAAGGCATCCCAAAGTAAAATTTAGGGTTTTAAAAGAGTTTTTAG
This sequence comes from Magnolia sinica, assembly GCF_029962835.1. NCBI lineage: Eukaryota > Viridiplantae > Streptophyta > Magnoliopsida > Magnoliales > Magnoliaceae > Magnolia > Magnolia sinica. Next base: position 56,107,285 of record NC_080584.1, read on the forward strand.
TTTTATTAAAGTTTTATAAGTTGTTTTTTTTTAAAAAAAAAAAAATAGATATTTTCTATTTGTATTATTTTCTTTTATGTTGATTTTATTTCTGTAATTTAATTATGTTTTTCTAGATTCCTTCTAGCCCAAGCTAGAAAGGAAGCACATGGGTTTAATAATTCTTTAAGATTATGATGATTGATTGTTTTAATGATGAGAAGAATGGTGTATGCATGTTATCTATTATTTAGGTTTTGTTTTTTATTCTCTTGTGAAATCTATATGTTTTCATCATATGAGATCCACATTAATGGATAGGCTTACCCTAGAGCAATCAGATTTCCTAGATAGGAGAGGTTTTCAACTTGTTATATTTCTTTGATTTTCATTATCTCATTGATATTGAATTCTTAAAATCAATGATGTTTGAGAATATATATCAATAGTGCAAATCCATGATTTTCTAATATTTTATCACTTACTAAAATATTTAAACTATTTTATTTTTCGATTAGGCTGACCATAGTGCTCAGATCCTAGTTGTGTTATCCATGTCATCATGATTTTGGAACATTAACCTATGTGTGGAACTTTGAAGCTTGGGTGTTATTTTATTCAGTTGAATTACATCCATTAAAAAATTCCAAAATCAAATCACACTACGCAAAAAAGGGCAATTTGCGACGTATTTTTCCTTCGTCCGTCGCTAAAATCTCTTGGTTTAACGACGGATTTAATCCGTCGCTAATGGAAAAGTCTGTCACTAAGCTCGTGTTTGTCGAAAATCCATTGAACGTCACTGAATTTAACGACGGACCAACATCCATCGCTAAAAATCTGATTTACGATGTATTTACGATAGATTTTGGTCCGTCGTTAATAGGCGACGGACAAAATCCATTGCAAAATTTGATTTTGTGACCGTCGTACATTCTCGCCCAAAACACCGAATGGTGCGCTTTTCAGTTGCTTTTGCGACAGATCATGGTCCGTCGCAAAAGTCCTTTTGCCTCAACATTAATTTTTTTCATTTTTATAGGAATATGGTGGAAAATTAAGTTTTTTGGTAGTCTAATAATTATTTTTTAATAGAATTTCAGTGGTTTTATTGTACATATTTGTATCTAAGATTACTTTTTAACAATTGATTGAATGCAAAAAAGAAAATTTATTTTCTTTTTATATCAAATGAGTGAAATTTTTATTTTTATTTTTTAATTAAAATTAATATTTAAATGATTTGTAATATCACAAGAAAAAGAATATTGAGAAGTTTAAAAAATTTAACAATGTTTGAGAAAAAAATAGATTTTGAAAAAATAAAAATAGTGATTTAATAAAAATCTATTTTGTGGGAAAAAATAATTTTGAATAAAGTTGATAAATTTGAAAAAAAAAAAGCATTTAATTTTGAGAAAAAAATAATATCCTAAAAAAGAAAATAAAAAATTTTAAAATGTGAAAATTTTCACAATGTGGGCCCCACCATAATATTTTATAAAAACAATGAGATTTTGAAAACAAAAAATATATCATTTTAAAAAAGAAAATTGAAAAGTTGAAAACAAAATGATGTTTTTAAAGAAAAAAAAATCGGCATTTTGGAATTTTTGGGAAAAAAATTAAAATTTGCGAAATTTTTTGAGATTTTGAAAATAAAAATTCAGAATTTATATTTTAATTTTTTAGAAATATTTTATAATAAAAATGATATTTTGTTAAAAGTTTTCAAAGAAAAATTAAGAGTAAAAAAATATATATTTTGAAAAAAAATGTTATTTTTAAATAGAAATTGAAATTTATCTGTGAAATAAAAAATATTTGTTGAACCTTTAAACGTTAAAATCAAATTTCACTCAAATTGTTGATCAATCTTGTATGCCCAATATCTTCCTCATATGTAGATTGATCGAGGCGAGTAACTAGTCAAATTGTGGGTATTGATCAGTAAAGTAGAGTGAATGGACCAGACATGTAAAATGAGCCAAATATTCTGGTCAAAATTATGACTCAACTTAGTAACATCGTGAGAACCTAAAAATTGATGTTAGTAAGTTTTGTGGGCCCCATCATGATGTGTGTCGAACATCAACACCATGCATTTGATGTGTCCCCTTTGGGTTATGAGATATCTCAAAAATCATCTGTATACGAAACTCAGGTGGGCCATACCATCTAAAACCATGTGAAGACATCCTGAAAAATATAAAAGCACTTAGTGGGGCCCACATGAGTTTTGGATGCGGCTGAAACTTGGTCTGACCCCTCATCCAAGTGGGACACACATAATAAGTGGGTTGGATATGTGAATCACATTTAGGCAGGCCTAATATATGATTATGAATGTTTCAAGGAAACCCCTCTCTACTATATTTTGGTGAGTTACTCATTACCCTTACCAGAGTAAACTCTGTGGGGTCCACCGTTATTTATTTATTTTATCCACTCCGTTCATCCATGTTAATAGATAATTTGAAATGTAAAGAACAAAAAGGAAGCATATCCAAAGCTCAAGTGGACCAAACCACAGGAAATAGTGTGATTGAACCTCTACCATTGAAAAATTCTTGGAGGCCAAAGAAGTTTTGGATCAAGCTGATGTTTGTGTTTTATCTTCATTCCTATATTTTTGATATTATGAACAGGTTGGATGGAAAATAAACATTAATGTGGGCCCAACGAAGGTATCAACGTGGAAATCATTATTCCACACTGTTCCACGTGGCATGGTCCACTTGAGTTTTGGATTTACTGAAAATTTGGAATCAATCCACATCGTTCATCCATTTTTCGAGATCATATTAGAGAATTATCCAAAAAATGAATCATATCCAAAGATTAAATGGACTACGCTACAAATAAAGGGAACGGATTGACTACTCCCCTTGGCACCCGCTAATGGCTGGTGGTCGGTACTCTGTGGGCCCCACCATGATGTATGTGTTTCATCCATGCCGTCCATCTATTTTTAAAGATCATCTTACGGCATGAGACCAAAAATGAGGTATATCCCAATCTGAAATGGACCATATTACAGGAAACAGTGTTTAATGAGCGTTAACCATTAAAAACGTTTCGGGGGCCATAAAAGTTTTGGATCCAGATGATTTTTGTTTTTCCCCTTCATCTAGGCCTATATGACCTAATAAACAGATTGGATGTCAAATAAACAGTACAGTGGGCCTTAGGAGGATTTTAATGATGGATATCCAATCACTATTGTTTTCATGTGGTGTGGTCCACCCGAGATTTATATACCTCTCATTTTGGAATAAATTTCTAAAATGATATTTAAAAATGGATGAACGTAATGGATGAAATACATACATTAGGGTGGAGAGCTCCGACCACCAGCCAAGGGGCTAGTGCTGGGGAGACTATGGATGCGGATTTCATGCAAAAAGCCTTTCGCAGCAAGTTCCTGCATAAGGATGCTGGGTGGGGCCCACTGTGATGTTTTTGATCAATCCACCCCGTCCATACATTTTTATAGCTCATTGTAGGACGTCTGATAAAAAATGAGTTAGATCCACAACTCAATTGAGTCACACAGGAGGGAAAATTGGGGAAAGAAATTTGTACCGTTGAAACCTTCATGGGCTCCATTCTGATGTTTATGGGCCATCCAAACCGTTTATAAGGTCACTATCAATAGGATAAAGTGAAAGAACCGAAAAAATATCCTGATACAAAACTTTCATGTCCATAAGAATGTTTCAATGGTGCTCACCGAATCCTCATTGTTTCCTCTCTTGTGGCTCACTTGAGTTTTGGATCCACCTAATTTTTGGTAATGTGTCCTAAAATGATCTCCTAAAACGGATGAACGGAGTGTATTTCTCCAAAATATCTCAATGGGCCTCACCCAGCATTCTTACGGAGGAAGTTCCTGCGAAAGCCTTTGGGAGGAAATCCGTGTCCGGAGATTAGCTACTGAAGTGATGTCAGCAAACTCCATACGCCCCACCATGATGTACGTTTTGTATCCACACCTTCCATCCATTTGGAGAGATCATTTTAAGGCAATATCCAAAGAACGAGTTAAATCCAAAGACTGTGTGGTCCACCCAAGATTTAAATCCAAAGCTCTAGTGGACCCACGTACGTCCAACCAATAATGTTTTCTGATTGTGTTGTCCACCCAAGATTTATTTCGATCTAGTTTTTGGGGATATTATACAAAATGATGTCGTGAAATGGATGGACGGCGTGGATGAAACAAATCTATCATAGTGGGGCCCATAGAGTGATGCCAGGTCCAAACGTCAACTTACCGTTTTGAATCAAATTTTGCATTGTGAGTCTTGTATTTTATGTAAAATAGTGGTGACTCGTCTATAACAATAATGGCTGAGATACAAAGTTATCCAGATAATCCAAATAATCATTCTAGGCACAAATAGTAAATATTTGTAATTTTATTACGTAAAAAAATCTTAACCATGCAGAAAATGGTCCCATACATGTACGACCATTAATAGAGCTTGTGTTATAAATTATGGTAAACTCACAATATATGGATTTGAAAATTTTATCTTATTTTCAACCGGAAACCCATCCCACGCCCACTCCTCTTTTCCCGCTCCTTCATCTTCAATCTCATCTTCCATCAAGAAATCCTCCCAGGACCGTTGGAGCGTCATCTTCCATCGAGCATCATCTTCAAATAGGTGAGTTTTTCTTTCTCCACACCACTTTCTGTTTTGTTTAGATCTCCACTTTCTGTTGAATTAATGCATGTCCACCATTGAAACAATCGGGACTTGTGGATGTCTCTCTCTGATGTCTTGTGGCTTTGGAAATGTGGTTTTAGATGGGTATATGATGAGTGATTGCTAGCTACACATGCACATGCAGATGGTAGATGAGTGGCCCCCACCATTTAAGATGGACGCGGCCCTGCAAGGACGGACTCCGTCCAGATAGGAGCTTCGTCGCCCACTGTGATTTCCATTATACAGTATGAAATCTCGTTTCCGATCTCTCTCCAGTTTCATGTTTTACGATCAATGATCCTTTCAGTTATTTTTTTCTTCTCGATCCGATATTGCTCGAGGAAACCGGTTTTGATAGCTGGAATTGGATTTATTCTCCTTCTTCGAGTTTTTTGAGGGATTTCAGGCGTTGATGCAAAAAATCAGCATTGGATTTGGTGGGTTTTAATTGATTTTGAGTTTCCGTTTATGTAAATGGGTGGTTTGGGTGGATTTGTTTCCAGATTTGCTGTTATCTGGCTCTAATTGAATCAGAACCGTCCGTCTGTTTTTTCTTCAGATTTTTCGATTTTAGCCATTTCTCCACCTTTTCATATTATTAGAATCATCTCCCTTCGGTGTCCTTTTTTTGATATGCGTTTGTTTGTTTTTGTTTTTTGTTAAATGTTCTTCTTGATTTTCATTTTTTATTTTTTTGTGGTGTTTTTATTTTTGAAACTTGATATTGTAGATAATTTCTTGTATATGCAGGTGTTGTTGAAGATGGAGATGATATAACTGGAATGTGAAATATCTTTGCATGAACTTCTCTTCAATCTGCTTGAATCGGTCGGTCGTGTATACCTGCATTCGTAGGTTTATACTGTATGCTTGTTCATGCTAGAACATGGATATCCATGTTCTTGGTCATTGGGTGGTGCTGATAGTGGCAATGATGTAATTTCATTAAAATATTGTGTGCATGTTGTTGAGTTGAATCTTGGATGATGGTATTGTCTGCCCAAATCACTTGATGGTGTGGGAGCTTTGCTAAGCCCACACATGTGTAAGGCAGCCTGTCTATGCAACATGTTCCATCCTGGAACATGTGTGCAAGATCTATGCAAATGTGTTTGATGGAATTCCAATGAGCAACAAGCATGTCACATGTTTGATAAAATTCCTGAAACAAAAATGTGTATTTTTTAGGCCACTTGGTTCAAATAGTCACAAGACCAGTCCTCTCAAGACTCACATGACATAGTTTTGTGATTTGTATCAAATTGGAGGTGATAGTCTGTAGGAATTTAGGTCCCTAATTCAGATTTTCTACAAAATCAATAGATGTAGTGGCATGCATTCTTCAGTAGACTTAATGCATGTATACCATTGTTAGTCTGGTTTATTTTTGCTGTATTAGTATTTGAATATATCTTTTGTTCTTTAAGAAAACTATTCTTCTAATTCATCCAATCACTTGTTGGGGTTTTGAGTCCAAATAGGTACGGGCCCTATCCAGTCTAGATATATTTTTGAGTTTTTATTCCAAAACATTTAGAGCTTTGTAATGAATTGAAGATAGATTACTCTGGCTATTAATCAGATTTCACTTAGTAAGCACTAGTAATTGGAATACACAACGCACGTTGGAGATAGCAGTCAGGAACACTATCTCTAGACTCTCGAGTGAGATGGAGAGGGGGCCTCTCAACACCTGCTACAGCAGGGCAGCCATTCATGAGATCCAGGCCATTTCTTATGTGATGTTCATGGCGAACATGCCCGAACCCATTGAGAAATCCTCCCTGCGCCGTTGGAGTGTCATCGTCCATCGACCATCACCTTTAAACGGAAGGCCCTGCGTTCTGTTTCACCTCTACTGAGGTATATTCTACTTTCCTATGTCATCCCTCCCTCGAATTGTATTACAACAGATTTCTCTAATCCATCTCTTTCTTTTCTTCTCCCAAAATTCAATTATTTTAAGGGTTGAATTTTAGTTTAAAGCTATAATTGGTTACTTTTAGTCAAGGAGAGATATTGTTGAGATTTTGAAAATCTCACAATGATATCGAAAGAAATATGCCAAATGATGATATTATTGGAACATTATCTAATGAACTTCTCTAATCTAATAAGTATATTTATGTGTACAATGACTCAGGTGGGCCACCGACTATTCTTGCTTTACTTGGATCTATTACTGCACAAGTCTGATTACTTATTTTCAGAGATTTAAGAAAATGGTTGAAATTCTATTGCAACAATCAATTTACATGCCTAAAACCACTTGGTTAAGCTCATTTGAGTTTTGAAATGGCCTGATCTCTTAGCATGTCCATTCATCCTGGATGGATTGGATGACATGCACACATTAGAGTAGATCCGCACATCGTGTTGTAGGTTAAGCTTAATTCACAAAGCGTTGTAGTGGACCCCACACATCAATTGCCTATGGGAACCATTTTCATATTTTCTTTCCAAAATTTATGTTTTTAGAGAAAAAAAATTTATATGAAAAAAATGTATGGGACTAAATAGATTACACCCATCTGTTAGAAAAGAATATCCCCATCACCATGCTTAATAAAAAGAAAGGAGGATAAACTTCTTACACTTGTATTGAGCATATTCTTTTTGTTACTACTGGTGAAAGGAGGATTCAATGTTATTCAATGTCATGCTCTGAGTTTTGTTTATCTGTTTATGTATGGAGAACAGGTGGTGCTGTCATCTGGTGAGACTGGTTGCAGGAAAACAACTCAGGTTACCAGTTCTTTTGCTTTGATTCTACATTTAGAAATGAGTTGTATTTTGAATTATGTTCATTTAGATTAAATATTTTGATGTAATTGTATATGGATTAAGACAATCAGTTACCCATTTAAGGGTTTTTATGTGGCCAGGCATAGATACAGTGTGCTCCTTAGTGCATATAAATCCTTAAATTGTCCATGTTTGGACAGTTCAAGACCGGATAGAATGTAATGCTTTCATTTTAGCAATTCAAATGCACTTGCCTTTTCTATGTATCATCTCTCTTTTTCTCTCTGGATATGTTTCTTGCATTTATTTCCATTGTCAAATATCCTCACTTTGTGTTGATACCTGACGTGGGAATCAAATACAAGATCAATATATCTGGAGAGATATGGGGAGATGCTGCCGGAATTTTGGTGTAGGCATTTAAATTTGAAAATGAAAGCGTTACAATCTATCCATCAAGGATAATGTTTGGTCAACTGTTTTGGTAAGCATTTAAATACATGAGTTTTACTTTCTAATGTTTATAATATAATTTTGTTGACTAATTGCCCTGTGTAATGAAATATGTAGGCCAAATATGATGTTGACGATAGCGACAACTGTAAAAGTATCATAATTAAGCGTCCTGATGATATGTGGAAGGACTGGAAGAACCGATTACGAGGAAGTGTCCTAGATATGTATGATAATGATGGAGACAGAAAGAAAAATTGCCCAAATGGTATCAAGCTAGAAGATTGGGTCAAATTCGTTGATTACGAATCTACAGAAGAAGTAAAGTCTCGTCGTGAAAAGGGAAAGGAATCCAGAAGAGAGATGAAGTTCCCCCACACGACTGGTCGACGGGGGTCTGCTAGGACGGCAGAGTTGATTGTAAGTTTTTAACATAACTTTAATTTCTTTTAATCCAATTTAAGAATACAGAATAATTAACATGATTTCTCATTGTAAATTACAGCAACAAAAAAATCCAAATACTCAAATCACGAGAACTGAATTGTTTCTGGCAACTCATACTAGATCCGATGGGTCTCTCCCTTCACAGGAGCTGAGCATCACAACGGAAAAAATAAAAGAAATAGTTGCCAATGACCCGGCTTGTATGCATAATGATTTAAATCACGACCCAGTGGCACAGGTTTTTCATTCATTCTCTTCACTTTGACATACTTAGCTTTCTGAACATTTTTTGTTACTAATATATATGCATTACTAATAATGGCTGATTATCATTTAGGTTTGTGGTCTTGATAAAAGAGGACGTGTAAGAGGGTTGGGTCATATTCCAAAAACTACCATTATTGCTTCAACCCCTTACATTAATGAAATTAGTGAAGGAAAGGGCGAAATTGCTGAGGTTAAAGCATCGATGATTGTATTAAAAGAGCAACTGGAAAACAAGTTCAACGAGTGCAAGAACATGATATTGAACATTGGAGAATGTTTGGTTGAAGTTCAGAATCAAATAAATACTCTAATTCAACCAATGCAATGCTCTCCTGGCACTGCTGGTTCTCAGGTATTTTAACAATTAAAGAATAATGTATAGTTACTATTTTATCAATGAAAATAATAAAAATTATTTCTTGTAGGGGTTTTATCAATCTGGCGATACCTCAAGTCATCGTGATGAGTCAGCTCCACCTCCACCTCCACTTCTACGGGTGGAACAAATCTGTCATTTGATAGATATTTGTAGTCGAGTTGTTGCACGTGGGTGTATGATTAGAGATAATGCAGGCATCCCTCCGGATTGCATCAAAGTTATATTGGATGTTGTTGAAGTTCCCAGTGCGAATGTGTTTGGTGATATTGAGAAGACGTTAGCCGATTGTGACATGGGTGATGTTCTCGTTAGGCCTAGAGTGCTGACGAAAACATAGATATTAAAGGAGTTTACTTAAAACTTTTCCTAAGTCAAGAACATATTTTTGTAATTTGGTCAGGACATATGGATTGTGTTTGAGGTTATTTTGGATATTATTTGACTAAATCTTTATCTTGAATTATTTAGTAGTTTTGCTTGACTAATCTAGTGATTTGTTTCAGCTTTTCATCTTCTTATGCGTGACAGAAGGTACACATATTTCTATTATGACTTGTTTTGATTTTTTCTTTGCTTATGCGTAAAATGTTCTGATTTAAATATTAAGAACTACGTAGTGGCTTGATCTCAATCTTCCAACATTGCATACGTAGGCAGCCGTTCATACTAGACCATATGGGTACAGCCACAATTTTTTTTTTCCCCTTCTCGTAGTGTGGATGCATTTTCATCAGGACTACTTGGCAATAAGAGTGAGGTGGATGTAAGTTCTCGAAACCTTTAATTAAGCTTGAATCATTTATATCTTTATCGCTTCATTTATATGCTGTTGTCAAGGTCAACTTGTAACTCCTCAGAACCCGCTCTGCCGTAAGACATTACGGTGCATGATGGTTCCTAGTAGGTTAAGTTGCAAATTATTATTAATAGTTGGTTAGATATATTTTATTTTTTGTAAATGTTGTTAATAGTTGGATGGATGATGAATGTATTTGTGAATGTAAATGAAAATAAAAAACTTATGATATATATATATATATATATATTGGTGAATGGATGATGAATGTATTTGGGCTGAACTATCTATTGGTGTGATATTTGTAAGTTACTTGTGATGTTTCTTATAACTTGAAAATTGTCTTTTCATCTTCTTTTGCCTTGTGGAAATTTGATTTCATCTAGATGGGAAGTAGATCCCTAAGCACATGATTAAAATTGCTTCCCTCACCTGAACATGTCATTGCTTCAATTTAGATTTTGTGCAGTTAGACATGGCTGTTGTGCAATGCTCAGTACCTGTGTCCAATATCATGCAACGTGGGTATTAGATCTGTCTCAGAAATGGCCAGCCATATCCAAATAATTTATATTAAAATAATAACTAAAATTATAATTTAACAAAATATGTTAGTAATATGATCATCAACATAGCCTTCTCCACACTATATGGGGTTGTCTTTTGTGTAACTTGTTTCACAAATCATATTTAGAACAGGAATTCTTTTGTGTACTTGGGCAGACTGCTAAAGATTGGTAGTTTAATTTCAGCATCTACTAGAATTGGGGTTGTATCTTTTGCAATTTACGGTTGTTTCTCTGTTTGCAGTTGTACTACACGTAATTTTTTATAGTATTTAGCAGCAACTGGCATCGAGTATTGGTGCAGCTCTTGTGACAGTGTGGTAGCAGTCTGTAGTACTGACTCTATTGCATCTTAAAAGTAGTCCATGGGGATCTATTTGTTTTGATGAGTGCAGGACTTGCATGTCATCTTAATGCTTGTTGTGCATTGCCTTTGTATTCTTATTCAGAACGGGAATTCTTGTGATTTTCTTTTTGTAGATGGATAACATGGAGTGCTTTTTCAAGGAGAAAATGGGTGTCATTGCTGAACTTCGAAGTTCTGGAGTACCTATGGAATGTGCCTAGCCATTACATAACATGGAAGTGGGTAAAATCATGTACCTAAGCTTCGAGTACTAGTTTACAGGTATAATATGTTTTTTTAAGATTCTCTTAATGACCACAATTGTAGCGAGTCTAGAAACTGATCTCCATGATCCCATTGCACCTCTTGGCTCCATAGCTTTTTTTCTTTTGGAGTTCGATGTATGCAATATAGAAAATCCACCCTAAAACTGTTCTTTGGACTTCTGTTCACTTTATTTTTTTTTTCTTTTGAACTAACTACTTTGATTTGTTAGTGCTTTATGTATGTGCTTGAGAGTTCATCTTTTGGGTGTTCTATATTTCTTCCATAGTTTGGTAAGGACAAGGAAAATGAAAAGGAAAGCAGCTAAAGTGCAAGGTTTGCAGTTTTTGTATTATGAATGGTACATCGTCTACAGGGCTATAATCAGAGTTGTAATCTGAAACAAGGGAGGATGGCATGTTTATCCCTTATTTGAAGAGTAATATTTATTTTTCATTTGTCATCTTTGTCTTTGAATCATTTATTTTATTTATTTTTTCCTTCTTTCTCCTATTTCAGGGCTTGGTTGCAGAAATATGTGCTTTGACTATAGAAATAGCATGGAACTAGAGCCGGGAAGGTGCAGAAGAACAGATGGAAAGAAATGGTGATGCTCTAAGGATGTGGTGTCGGATCAAAAGTACTATGCCACATGCATAGAGGCCATCAACGTTCAAGAAAGCCTGTGGAAGGCAATGCCACTGCCAACAACAACACCACCACCACCACCAAATACACCATCGATTCCAACACCAATCTCTCCATTTCAATCTTCTTTAATTACGGAGAAAATATTTTGTATGTTCAAATTTAAATAGTCTTACTAGGATCCACCACATTGCTTGTAGAAACTAGCACAGCCGAATTACACTGCTGTGGCCTCACCATAAAGCTGATTGCAAGGATTGATCTACAAGCTATGGCCCAAAAACTGGTATTCACCTTTTTTTTTTTTTTACTAGAAATTTGATTTGGCAGTGATTTTGGTCATGCACAGTTATCAAAGTCGATGTTATAAAACATGTTTGAAAGTTATTTGATTCAATATTTTAATAGTAACATATGGCCCAATTAATCTGACCATGTCAAGAATACCAACTTTGAATGATTTGCCAGGTTTACTAAATACATGTCACATTTTAAGGACAAGCTCAAACATAATGTACATCCAAAATTAAAGTGGGCCACATCATTAAAAACAACAAGGATGCAAACACCACAATTGAAACTTTCTCGGGCCCACTTTTTTTTTTAAAATTTTTTTATGCCCCAACTGTTCATAAGTTGATTCCCACTTTGATTGAGGGCAGACACAAATTCAGCCTATATGACTCCTCATTGCATTGTATCTTTTGTCAATAATGACTAATTTTCCTTCTCAAATTGTTTTTTTCAACAGCGTTTTGCTGCAGTCATAATGCGGATAAGGGAGCCGAAAACAACAGCTTTAATATTTACGTCCGGTAAAACGGTGAGTTATTACTTCATGGGTTATGAGAGACTTCTAATCGTAGAAGGAAGATCTTGTGGCTGATTAGATTGCAACTCTTTTAAGAGAATAAGTGCTATGAACCTTTTCATGATAATGTCGTAGGACTTAAATACCACAGCAGGCATCTGTGCTCTAAGCACCTAGATGATGCGAGTTTATGGTTGTGCAAGGAATGAAGATTGGCAAGTCCAGGTACATGTTTGCTTCCCTTCTGTTGGTATTTGTTGTAAACCGAAAGTTGAAGTATTGGGTCTTTTAACTAGTACTTTATCTTTGGAATTATGTATTGCAATTGCTTTCAAGTTGCCCTTGGATTTTGTTTGTAAACCAGACTTGTCAATTTGGTTGAAGAATTATTACATTGTTGTTGTGTTTGGATGCAAAGTAGATTGATTTACAATCATTCTGTTTAATTTACAGGAAATGACAGAAACTGATGAAATTTCCTAGTATTTATGGCGAAGAGTTCTACCTCAAATTTCAGCAGGCACTTGTTATTGGGGTTTTATAAGTAGGGACTGCAGCAGCTAGATCTCGTGTCACATTTCAATGATCCAAACCGTTTATATGATGGGCCTCAAAGCAGATGGGGGTTAAGTAAAATAACTCTCAGATTTGGATATTTTCTTTGTTACTTCTTTTTCTGTCTTTCTCACATCAAATTCCATTCTGAATTTGTAGGCTGCTTGGATGTCCTGCTCACATTTGGGGCTTATTCAACAGCTAGAGGCATGGTGATCTCAAGGCTGTTTATTAGATTCTTTTGGTTTGGACTCAGTTCAGTATTTGTAACATATATCTACATGTGAGTGTAGTATTATGTTTGAAATTTACATTTTCATATTGTTGTGGCAGACCCATGGTCCCTTTTTGCTATTGCTGTACAGTAGTTTTTTGTATCCTTGTACTCATACATGCTTCCCAAACTGCATTACAGGAAGGTTCTGGAGGAAAAGATAACCGGAACTCAGATTCTTTCTATTTTTGGATTTATATTCTTGTATTGGGAGTTTATACTGGCATACACATATTTCTTGCTTTGCTACTTAAATTCCCAGCTTGTCACACCTTGTCAGAGATGTTTGATCAGTGGTCATTCTTTCAATTTTTTAAGTGGATTTATCAGGTACTTTTATAACTCAAAATTTGATTTTTGAGTCACTCGAAGCAGGTGACACCATTGTCCAGTCAATTACATCACTCTTGGCACTAATAAAAGCCCACAAGGAATTTCCTGACATCACTCATTTTGTTTCTTTAGTAAATGGTTTCCTTAAACCTACCAGTATTCTATATTGGTGATCTTGTTGGTCTTAGCAGAGCTGGGATGTACAGCTTTCATATTCTTCGACCATAGATGGAAAATTTTGAGTGTTATCTTTTCATATTTCCATGTCTTCTACTAATTCTTTAAACATCTTTGGTCTAATATCTTTTTCTAATTGATCAAGGTAATCATAGCAATAGGATTTGAATATTTGATTTCTAGATACTTGGTGATACCTAAATGGAAATCTTTATTAGTGCATCTTATGTACCATCATTGATTAGCTAATATACTTTAGGTCAGCAGTGCATCCTGTTAAATGGCCCACCCAATTGTTAAATGGGTACCCTCCTATTTGTCTTAGGAGTTGGTAACTTCACCCACTATTCCAGCCTTTCTTATGCTATCTTTAGTGAATTCGCTGACATGATTTGGTGCCAATGCTCTCTGAATTTAATACACAGGAATGCTATTGTTACTTGGATTGAGAAGAAAACAGGACCTGGTATTCACAATGTAACCACAGTTGAGGATGCTGAAAAGATATTAACTGCTGAGAGTAAATTGGTCATGGGTTTCCTTGACTCATTGGTGGTACTTTCTTAAACCCTGGATTAGTACGGCATAATTTCTAGAGGGTTGCACTTATAGTACTATTAAGACTGCATGGATAAGTGATGTGATTAATGGCAGATTAGCAGTGTTACTCAACGAACTTGTAGAGTTTACTTGATAAAGACTCTGGTCACATTGGGTAATTTAGTTGTTTTCTTTAACTGAGAATAGTTGGACACGATCATGTTCTTGAAAGTCTTGATTGTGTACTTTAAAGGCTTTAGCCTCGGTTGTTGAGAACCGAGGTTAAAAATAGATTTAGCTTCGGTTGGAGGCAATTGAGGCTAAAATTTGGATTTAGTCTCAGTTGGAAACAATGGATGCTAAAATTTTGATTTAGCCTCATTTCGAGAAAACTGAAGCTAAAAAGGTTCTTTTAGCCTCACTTGAAGAACTGAGGCTATAAAAGTCATTTTAGCCTCGGTTGCTAAAACTGAGGCTAAAGCCTTTAGCCATGGGGGTTTCAACCTCGGTTTGGATAACTGAGGCAAAACTGAGGCTAAAGGCTTTAGCCTCAGTTTTTAACCTTTTTAGCCACAGTTTTGAACCCAGGATAAAGCCCCCTTTTTTTCTTGTAGTGAAATGGTAATAGAGATGCAGTTTCATATATCAAAGCAGTTACAAGCACTGACAAGTTGTTGCTATCTTCTGATTATGCAGGTGTATCTTGTTGGGAAATAGGAATTTCGTAGTTCCTACACTTTCATTTGGTCATTTTGTTAGACACTAGTGCATTAAATGCAAATTGTATTGCGTTGTTGTGTATTGATTCCAACATCTAAAGATCTTTTCAAATTGTATTATGCTCTCCCAGTGAATATTATGAAGTAAAGAAACGCTCTTACCTGAACCTCTAATGGCTAGGATGAATTCTAATCTTTTATTTTGTTAATTGGTTTCAGTTGATTAAACTATTCACTTTTTATGGATTTGAGCTGGTTATTTGTAATATATGAAGGGTTAGCTAGTCTTTTCTTGGATTGAAACTGGTTGTTTGTAATATATGTAGGAAGGGCTCAAAAGAAGGTTGAACAAGAGAAGATACTAAGTAACCAATTCAAGGCAAGGCATAGCCAACAGTTGAAGGTCCAGGTAATTTCTTTTGTATGGGTCCTAGTTTGGGGGGGAAGTGTTTAGTTAGGAGGGTTAAAGTCAATTTTTGTTGGAGTGGGCCACTTGGGTCATTTCCTCTTTTATTGAATTGAGTTGTTACCAAATTTGTGATTAGGATTCTTATCAAACAATAGTGTGAATTATTTTTTGAATGACTATCAGGTACAAGATTTAAAAAATAATAATAATAATTTATCAATATATATTTTTTATTCACAGATATTGTAGCAACGGACCAAATCCGTCGCTAATTTCTCAACATTGAAAATCAATGACGGATTCGAGGTCCGTTGCTTACTTATATCGACGGACCTTATCCGTCTCTAATTTCTGATGACAATCGACGAATTTGTGGTCCGTCGCTTACTCATATTAGAGACGGACCTTATCCGTCGCTAATGTTTTTAGTGACGACTAATTTTTTGAATTTTACCGACGAATTTTTTATTTTTTATGACAAATTTTTTGTTGTTAGGAGGCGACGAACTTTATCTATAAAAAAAAATGACCTAGTAAACAACGACCGACTAAGCGACCGACGAAGTCCGTCGTTTATTTGGTTTTACGACAGATTTGATCCGTCGTAAATTAGCTATTTTGGCGTAGTATCATCAATTTAGTTTTTATTACTTAGTTTATCTTTTGATTTTTTCCTTCTCAGAATTCATCTCCCCGTGGGATCGACCCTGTATTCACGGGATACTACTTACGAACCTCTACACTTGGAGGCAAGTAATCAAATGCCTTACAAGACAATACCGCAGTAATTGATACTGACTGAAGGAATCATTATTCTAAAGCCCCTCCTTCCACAGATCCTAAATGTTTACCATTAAAGGAGGAGGAGCTGAAAATTGAACCAAAGTCTGAAACTTAAGAATGTGTTGAGACCACTGCCTGACGAGAATTTTTTTGAATTTCACCTACTCAGTCTCTTATTCACCATGGTGTACTAACATTGAAAACTTTTCTTTCATAGGTAAATACTATCCACTTTGAATACCTCAGGGGATTAAACAACGATTTTATGTTAAGGTTCATAAATTTCTCTTGACATTCATGCTCTGGGGCATTCAAGCCTATTGCAAAAATGGCTTTTGGATGATCTTGTTGAGAAATCTACTGAGAAATTTATCAACATACTAGCCGGAGAAGGAACTTTACTACATGACTGAGTAGTTTTCCCTTGCCTTCCTAGTTTAGATTAGAATTTATTGCATTTTTAGGATTAGTTTGCTTTCTTAGTATAGAATTAGGAACTTACTGCTTTTTTAGGATTAGTTTGTTTTATTAGGTTTAGTTCACTTACTGGAACATCTTTTGAATAGGAAGATCGCACTGACCCATCTGTCTGTCATCTTCTTCAAGTACCTTCTTTCCATGATCACTTCCCTTTATTTTTGTTGTCTCATATGCATTACCTATTCATATATTTATACATTGAGGACTATAGATTTTAGGTTTAGGGTATGGATTAGGTAGACTAATCAGTGTTTTCTTATGTTTCGAGCAAAATTTTTGAAAATTTTTAATTTTTCAAGTTAAAAAGACTTATTTGGAAGTGATAGTTTGTGTAATTAAAAATATTTTGAGTATGATGATATGATTAAGAGTATTGAATTTTGAATTGAAGGAGTTTGATCAACTGAGTATACCATTGCTAAGTCCTTCCAATTGATTGACTAGAAGAAAATTTTGAATATCACTTTGATCTAATTCACACATTCACACTTGATTTACTTTCTATGGAGAATACTAGAATTTCTTATTGTTAGTATGAATATCACTGATAAGTAGTGAGAACCAAGTTTGTAGATTTTTGTTCACCTTACAAGAAGAAAAAACCAGATAAAAAAAATACTAAGATCGGTAAAAAGACCATGTATTCAAATGAGAAATTCTCTGAAAAAGAATAAAAAGACCGAAATTAATATAAAAAGGGGTCGTCGATATAAAATAAAAAACTGGAAAAAGAATGAAAAAGGTGATAAGTTCGGAATTAGAGCTTGTGTTAATCTAATTGCCTTGAATTGATATGCATTACTAACATTATGAAACAATATTTGCTTTCTATGAAAAGTAGGTTGAGAATCACTGAGCACATTAGGAAATTGATATATGAACTTATACTATTAGTTAATTAATAAAGGAAGGCTTGATCCAATTGTTTACTCATTAGATTCGACTCTAAGTTTTAATTTTCACTCTCTCATCTTTGAAATCCAACTCATTCATACTTGATTACACAAAATGTTATTTTCCAAGAGAGGTTTTGAAATTTGAAGACTAAAGGTTATGTTACGCATGTTTTACTCGGGACTAAGAAAATGTTGGTTGAGGGGTGTGTTGAGTGTCAAATATTACATATTTCCCCTAGTTATTCCTTGGTTTTATGAACATGATAATGCTTAAAGTGTATATTTTATAGATGTTTGTATTACAAGGTGAGTCTGAGAGCTTGGATTGAAAAGAATGTTAAAATCATGGATTTAATACTAAAAAATTACCAAGGCAATGGATGGATCTTAGGAGACCAAGAATGGAGAATTCACATGTCAAAGATCCATGAAAAACAAGTGCAAAGTATGAAGAAAAGACTGAAGAAGATTGCTTGATCCGTAGCAGAAATAGGATAGTTCAGTCCAACCGAAATCGCGCAAAACAATCTAGCAACCAACGATAAAATTCAGGGATAATTCGGTTCGACCGAAGAATAATTCAATCCGACTGAAACCAAGTTCGGTCTGACCAAAGGGAGGACTCGGTGCAACCGAAAGTGCATAAAAAGCTCTAGTGTTGAAAGGAGTTAATTCGGTTCAACTGAATGATAATTTGGTCTGACCGAAACTCGGTGTGACCGAAATCGGGCAGTTGCTGAAGATAGAATCCAGTTATAACTCGAACTCGACTTCGGTTGGACCAAAGTCAATGCGTAAATCCATGGTCGGTTTGTGAAATTTCATGGTTGGTGCAAAAGTTGGAGTTCCACAACTATAAATAGGAGTCCCTAGGACGTTCCAAAGTATCTTCTAATACTTGAAAAGGAAGAGAAGGCCAAGGCGGATCGCCAAATACATTCTTCTACTTCGATTTCTTCATGGGTTTTACTTGATCTTTTTGTTTTTCTTTTAGTATGTTAGTCTTCTCAGGCTAATCTCTTAGCTAAGGCTAAGGGATGAAACCTATAGTTTATTTTGATGTTTATCTTACTTTGATTCAAGTTTATGTTGACTTCATTGATTTCTAGTTTGATTTGAGGAATATTTTTAGTTTTCTATGATTTATTGTGACTTTAATTACAGTAGATTCTGTGAAGGCTTTTGATATCTTCTTAATCTATTTAGAGTTATGAAGATTGGTAAATCCTGTTATTCACCATTATCTCATGGGCATGGTAGGGTGATGGAATCCCTTCTAATCAATGTAATGGATCTTCATGTGTGAACTAATCTAATAAAAGTTCAGATTCTATTTTAACTGCTTCATCATTCAATTGGATATGATAGGACTTCGATTTCAATCGAGTTATCGTTAAATCAAGTAGATTAATATTGAGATTACTATAGGTGGATTCCTGGATCCTTATTTTTTTTTTATCTTTATTATTCAAAAATCTTTTTATTTCACTGGATTAAAAAACCAGACCAACAAAGTTAGATTTAGATTAGTTCTAGACGGTGTTCTCCATTCCTTATGGATTCGACCTCGGTCTCACCGAGTTATTACTACATCGTAACCTTGCACTTGGGATTGTGAACAAGGACCTACATACACTCGTGCTGGAGATGCTCTTACACAAGGACCAATTCAATCTTGTATTACAAACTCTATAAGCAATCATGCACAAGGAAATAGTATATGGATTTTAAATTGATAACCTTACTTGTCAGAACCCCATTGATATGGCTTGCTTTGAGAGAGCTTTCACTTCTTAAACGTGCTTCTCTTGTGCTTTCCCAATCTTTGAAGTCAATCTTCTACCGCTTCCTTGAATCAGTTACCTTGTGCTTGATGCTCCAATACAGATACCAAGATACTGGGAGAGAGGTTGCATTTCCTACAATTATGAGATTGTTGGTTATGAATTGGAATTCACCTAGATGGGCATTTTAGAGGATGTTTACATAAGGATTTACTTATGAATGTGGAATCTAAACTCTAGAGAATGCAAGATACTATGCTCTTCATCAAATGGTGTTTGTAATTGTCATTAGAGTGATTAATTACAATGGAGAATGCATGGATCTCTTTGGGTAATAGCCTTATAGTGTGGGGAAGTATTGGAACACACTAGGTCTTCTAACTCACTTAAAACCACTGATTGTACAAAGATCTGAATGCTCATTTTATAGAGAAAAATGTACAATGAAATTATAATGACTAGTTTCAATTGACCGAGAGATCTTATTAGATCGATCGAACTATTTTGATTTTAGACAGAGAGGTTAATGGAAATTTTCTGCTTAGTTAGGTCGATCAAGGATTGATCAATGGATTGGCGATCAATCGAGATTCGTTTGATGGTTGTCATTTTTCTTTTGTTTTGGGTTTTTGATTAACAATAGCTTTGCACCTCTAAAGCCTAACTTGTTTATTGCCAAATTAAGGATTTAAGGCTATATGATGGTCAAGAAAAGGTTCCCCTATTTGAGAATGGATCATCTAAATGCTAAGTTATTTTGGACCTAAAGGGGTCTTTAGCTAGGTTCACCAAGGCAGCTCACATTTATTTATCTTCAGGCCTTGATGTAGCAAGTCTTCGAGTCATCGGTCTTCTTTGTCTTCTCATGGAGGCTCAATCGACTTGAGACTCCCCAGTTCACGTTATTAACAAATCGAGTCACTAACACTCTTTTCTGAAATTTATTGCCGGATGATGTGTATGTCATCCAAGAGGCCTATAAGCCTCTTTAATGATTTGTTGCTGCAGAAAGATCTAGTCTCATGGATTGCATGTCTAAGGGATGACTCATTTTTTAGGGCATATCATCCTACATATGCCTCCCTTGATTTTCTGGCTTTCTCTTGAGCTAGTTAGATCTTCAAACCATATTGTTGAACTTATAATTACACATGTGTCCCATCAAGTGTGCTAGAAAATAGGTGCTGATATTCAATCTGGACAACATTCACGTGTAACGAATGTCCCAATTATGATTATGTATGTGTGAGTATATAAGTGTCGGGTGTGCTAGAGCCAAATCTAGCTCAAACCGAAGTGAATAACTTATGACCCCAAGCACCTAGATAGATTGATTAAGACTGGATCTGTGTAGATTGGCTGCCTACCCAACCAGAAATTGTATGAGGTAAGATGATTTACAAAGGAGAGGGTTCGTCTTTCAAATGGATCATTCTTCTTGCCCTTCATTCGAAAGGACTTTAATATTCATGTGGTTATAACCACAGTTCATTGGCAAGACAATAGAGAAAACGTAAGCTGAAAGTGTTTTATTGATGATTTTATAGTATAAGAACTCATGATTATCTTGAGGAACGAAGATCCGATCATCATGTACCATTTCTGAGCTTCATTACAAGATGGTAATGAATTGCAGGATGACCATCTATTGCTTGACTGAAAATTGGGCTTCATGGTGAGACGGTCAATGGAGGGCAGATTTTTGACAATATGTTCGTCACTCGGTTAGTTACCAGGCTTTATGGCAAGATGGCCTGTGGGGTGACAATTAATTCGTGGACTTAATGTAAACCAAGCATCTAGTGAGGTAGTCATGATTCAATTGTTGTTCATCATTTGGTATGAACCAAACTTCAAGGTGAGATGGCGGAAGCTTCACCAAGCACGTAAGAGCAAGTACCTGCAATCTTCAATTTGAAACTAACCAATCTTCCTTATGATATAGATGGATGAAATGGATAAGGGTGGAGAAATAAAGTAAGGATAAAAACTACATACCCTTACTTTATATAGTATTATGCTAGAAAATGTTGAAGAGCTTAACTAAAATAAAATAAAGAGGTAAGTATCCATGAGGGATAAAGGATTGATAGGCAAAATTGAGTTAAAGAAGATTGTGTGATTATGTTTGCATGTGGCTTGGAGCTCTTCATTTTGTGCTCTATTTGTAGACCTGAGAGGTGATGTTCATGAGATCTCATGCAACTATTTTTTTATTTTTATTTATTTTTTTATTTTTATTTATCACCCATGTAAGTATAGTTTAATGCAGTTGGCCACGTGTATTAAACAAATCACACAATGTGATTACATATTCTTTTCCCTTACTATTTAGGTCAACCAACGTGCATGAGAAGCTTTGCTTGAGTTAACATTGTTGGACTATTCCCTTTTTAGAGAATTTATTTTGTTGAAACTCCAACATTTAATGCTTATTAGAGAGTTACTTTTGTTAGATACTTGTTTTACAGAGAATTAGTTCTGTTCAAACTCCATCATGTAATACTTCTCAACTCAAACATGTTTCCAATCAATTGGCTTGGATCTCATCTTGATCACGTGGTGTACATAAATAGCATATGATGTCTTATAGGCCATTTGATCTAGTCGTGATAGGTCAGGTGTAAATAGTGGCCCCATGTCTCTTTGCATTCAGAGAATGTGAAGAGATGTTGAATGACTTTTTTACATTTCTTTATTAAATTGGATGTTAGGATGGTGATTTCTCAACTGTCCTCTAAATTTTCTAATGTAAAGGACACCCTGGAAAATTTGGCCATTAAATCAGACTTTTTAATCGTTAATTTGATAGTGTTGGGTTGAATTGGCTGTTAAATTGATCATTCAGGTGGTAAAATCGGATGTTTTGGTCTTTAATTTGATAATTCGATCTGGTCCAATCAAACGTTAGGTCGGTCGTTTCGACCATTAATTTGGCCATTCTTGTTGAATTGGACTTTGAGCCACAAGATTTACAATTGGTGGAGTCAGCAGAATTGGATATTTTCCATGACTAGATTAGCCCTTGGGTAATTTTGATGGTTAAGCCCGCGGTAAAGGAGGTTACCCCAGAATGCTAGATTCTTGTATAATACAGTGTGGCAAGAGGTATGCAAGGTTGCCTCCCCCGAGATGGTCAGTGCCAATGTAACACTACCTCCCCATGTTTGAACTATGGGCATCATATTGGTCGTATTGGTCATATAGTGGGCAATTGGTTTTTGTTTCAATCAACTTAGGAAACAATGATCTTATTTAATCGGGCAAGCTTGGTTGAGGTTCAACCATTCTTCTCGAGCTTACATTCACTAGATGAGTAAGTATTACAGGGCTATTGTAAATAAGTGGTATTCTTCTTTACGAATTCCCATCAACATATTGATGTTCTTAGTCTATATTCTTTTATATTCTTAATATTTATTACAGGAGAGTGTTTGTCATTCAAGAGGCTTATAAGGCTCTTCCGTTAGTTGTTAGAGGAGAATCCAGTCTAACCAATTGTACGTGCTTGGAGATGATTTCTTTCTAAGGGCCTATCCTCTTGGACATGCCTTCCTTGATTTTCTAGTTTTTAAAGTCAATTAGGTCTTCAAAGTGTGATATTGTGGTATCGAAATAAACGTCCAAATCTATAATACCTATCTACTTCTGAGAAAAAAATTATTCCTCTTACTAATAAAAACATGTGTATACATAAATTTAATATACATTCCGTTAATCTAAACTAGAAGAATAGATAGACTAACCAAAATTTGCTAGACAAAGTATAACCAAATCCAGTGATGAAAATAAACACCTCATATTTTTGTCCATTGACCCACGTAAAAGCCAGGGTCATCTCCGAAAGGCATCTGTAATGTCGAGCTTGACCTCAGAATTGTCAAAACTATATTTCAGTTTGTGGGTTAGATCTGATCTTAAATGCACTACAACAAATTAGACTTTTTACAATGATTTTTTTTAGCGATAAGTTTAATTTTATCACAAAAGGTCAATTTTTTACAATGATATTTCAAGTTGTCGCCAAAAATAAGCTATTTACGATGACAATTTAAATTATTGCTAATAGTTAACTTTTTTGCGACGGGCTTCAATTGTCGTCGCAAAACTTGTCACGAAAACTTGTGGCATGATTTTTTTACAACGAGCTTAACCAGTTGTCGCTAATACCAACTTTTTATGACAAATTAGGTGTCGTAAAAAAAAATAATTTTTTACGACGACACAAAAGTTCTTGTGATCCATCTGAGATTTTGATCTGCCTTATTTATGGACAAAACATTAGAATAATGTATAAAAATGAGAATAATGCATAAAAATGATTGGACGGTGTATAATCACCACTATTTCCAAATAGTGTGGCCTACCTGATTTTTGGGTCACTAGCATAAATTGATGTGGGCCATCTTGTGGACAGAGTGGATTTAGAACACGCATATCATGGTGGACCTCACTGGCTGTACGTTTTTCACTCGTAAGAAGGTTTCAACAGTGGGTGTTTAATTACCACTATTTAAAATGGTGTGGCCCACCATTTTTTATTTTTTATTTTTTGATCTGCCTGAAATTTTTGGAGCATGGCCAACATGATGCTGGTCATCTGATGGACAGATTGGATATGTCATACACACATCAGAGTGGGGTTTCAATTTAGAACCCACTACCTGCCCTCTTTGGCCACAACGTCCAGATGTAGGTTGTGCATGGAACGTGCATTGGTTTCATGTATACTTATTTATTTATTATTTTTCGTTTTATTTATTTGACATATATACACATACTAAAAAAGTTTAAAGATCATGGACTTATCAGCCTTTATACACACGCATACTAAAAAGTTATAAAAGGGACCTATCAGCCCTTGGATAAAAAAAATAAAATAAAAATAAAAATAAAAATAAAAATAAATAAAAATAAAAAACAAAAACAAAAACAAAAACAAAACAAAAACAAAAAATAAATAAATCATGGATGATCTTAATGACTTCAACGCCCGGAAGAGGCGTGGCCCACTTAGTTTTTGGGTCCACCGCAAATTGTGGATCATGTCCAGAGCATGAATGAGCCAAGCTTTCTGGTTGAATTGAATACAGACCGCTGTATTTTCTCGCCTGAGACCAGTAATCTACAAGTGCTGCTAGGGTTGCGACTTGGGTTGGGTCAACCAGAGCTTGATTGGCCCAACCCGAACTTTGAGCCATATTCCACTGGGATCTACCAAGATTGGTGGATTTTTAATTGTGGGGCTCACTGTGATGTATTTGCCTTAAATCTAGGTCGTCCATCAGTTTTGACAGCTCATTTTAAGGCATGAGCCAGAAAATGAAGCAGATCTGAATGGGAGCGGATTAGGTGAGACCCCGAATCCACCAAGGTGGGTGGGACCCCTGACTGTGGGGCTCACAGTGATGTATGTACCTTAAATCTGCACCGTCTAACCATTTTGAAGGCTCATTTTAGGGCATGATACCAAAAATGAAACTGAGTCAAATCTTAGGTAGATCACACCATAGTAACAGTCGTGATTGAATCCGCACCATTAAACTTATGGGTTTCCACAAGAATGTTTATTTGCCATCCAAACATGTTGATAAAGTCACACAAATACCTAGATAAAGAGACCACACAAATATCATATGGGTCCCGCATCCACCCCAGTACCACTGTAGCTCACCTCTTTTTTAAAAGAATAGTAATGCTAGCAAGATTTTAAAACAGTTACCTGTTTATTAGTAACGAAAGTGAATTGAATGGGTCACATATTTCACCACAAAAGTAAATTTGATGATTGTTGCAATGAGATGCTGTTGTTTAGTATTCAATTTATCCTTGTTAGTTACACTTGAGCAATGGGTTTGAGGGAAGATACACACCATGGTTGCTCCACACAAACCTATGGTGGCATCCAATCCATTATTCCGTAAGGATGGCTAGCCTCACTTGTGGATTTGGCTGATCTCTATTGCCTCGTAGCTTAGACTCAAGGATAGAACCTGATGGATATGGTGAATTTTACATATAGAACTGGTAGGCCCCACTGCTCGTGGGTGTTTAATGCATTGTGTAAAACTGGTGTTGAGGGTCCCATGTAAACAGAAGCTGTGGAACCATGTAAAATTGGGAAGCTGATTGCGTACTGAGTAACTCAGTACGCTAAGCGTACTAAGTAAACTCTGTGAGGTTTACGATGATTTATATATTTAATCCCCTCTGTCCATCCATTTTACTGATAATTTTAATGCTTGAGTCAAAAGGTGATTCATATTCAAATCTTGAATTGACCACACTATAGGAAACAGTGAGAATTAGGCATATACCATTGAAAAATTATTGTGGGCCATAGAAGTTTTTTTTTTTATTTTACTGATAATTTTAATGCTTGAGTCAAAAGGTGATTCATATTCAAATCTTGAATTGACCACACTATAGGAAACAGTGAGAATTAGGCATATACCATTGAAAAATTATTGTGGGCCATAGAATTTTTTTTTTTTTATCAAGTTTATATTTGTGTTTTCCATTCATCCATGTCTGTAAGATCTTATGAACAGGTTGGATGGCAAGTAAACATCACTGTGGAGCCCAGAAAGGTTTCAACGGTGAAAAATCATTATTACCACTGTTTCCTGTGGTATGATACACTTGAGACTTGGATATTCTTAAAATTTCGGTTCAACCCCCTAAATGAGCGGAAAAATCGGATGGACGGTGTGGATTGAATACATACCTTCACAGTGGGCCCAAATAAGTTTACTCAGTACGATAAGAGTGTACCGAGTAACTCGGTACGCAATCCGATTTCGTAAAACTGGACTTAGAGAACTCCTATCTGGAAGCCGATTGCGCAGTGTGTAACTCAGTACGCTACGCGCACTGAGTAAACTCTATAGGGTTCACCGTGATTTATATATTTTATCCACTCTTTCCATTCATTTTTAATTTTAAGGCTTGAACTCAAAAATAAAGAATATCCAAAGCTCAAATAAACCACGCTATGGTAAACAGTGTCAATTGAAAGTCTACCGTTGAAACTTTCTCGAGGGCCACTAAAGTTTTGGATCAAAATTTTATTTGTGTTTTCCCTTCGTCAATGTTTTTGTGATCTTATGAACAGTTTGGATGACAAATAAACATCATTGTGGGGCCTGTCAAGGTTTCAATGGCCGAAATCATTATTTCCACACCGTGGGGCCTGTCATGGTTTCAACAGCGGAAATCATTATTTCCACTGTTTCCTATGGTATGGTCCACTTGAGATTTATATGTGCTTCGATTTTGGTCTCAACCTCTTAAATGAGCTGGAAAAACAGATAGACAGTATGGATTAACCACATACATTCATGGTGGGCTCAACAGAGTTTACTCAGTACAATAAAAGCATAATGAGTAACTTAGTGTACAATCTGATTTCATCCTATCTCAATCAATCTTATTTCATCCACTAAAGTGGATTGCGTAGTGAGTAAATAATACCGTGGGGTCTAACGTGATTTATATATTTTATCCACTCCTTCCATCCATTTTATCGGATAATTTTAGGGTTTGATCCAAAAAATGAAGTATATCCAAAGCTCAAATGGATCACACCACTGGAAACCGTGTGAATTGAACATCAACTGTTGAAAACTTCTTTAGGGCCACTGAAGTTTTGGATCAAGCTTATATTTGTGTTTTCCCTTCATCCATGTTTTTTTTTTTTAATCTTATGAGAAGGTTGGATGACAAATAAACATCACTGTGGGGCCTAGAAAGGTTTCAACGGTGGAAATCATTATTCCTATTGTTTAATGTGGTATGGTCCACTTGAGATTTGTATATCCTTCAATTTTGGTATCAACCCCTTAAATGATCTGAAAAAAATGGATGGAGCGTGGATAAACCACGTAAATTCATAGCGGGCACAAAAGAGTTTACTCCGTATGCATAAAAGCATGTTGAGTAACTTAGTAGGCAATCCGATTTCTCGTAGGATCCTGTAAAACCGGCATTGCAGAAAGCCCCCACCTACAACTGCGGTTATATGGAGCCCATGTAAGCAAAAAGCTGTGGGGTCCACTGTGGCATGGGTGTGACATCCACTTTGTCCAGCGGTTTGGCCAACTCATCTTAAGACATGAGAGCTCATAAAAGAGGCGGATCCAAGACACAAGTGGGCCATCCACAGGAAATAGTGGTGATTAAATGCCTACCATTGAAACCTTCCCAGGGTCACTGAAGTTCTGGATCAAGCTAATAATAGGGTCTCAGCAATATAGCTTATCTTGTGAATAAAATTTCTTTTTGCTGAAAAAAAAAAGAAAAAAAAAAAAGACTAATATTTGTGTTTTCTGTTCATCCCCATGGGAATAACCGTATGAACAGTTCCATGACATAAACATCACGGTGTGCATAAGGAAGTGTCCAAATGTGTGTTTTGGTTCCCACTGTTGTGTCATGTGGTGATAGATTTTTGGATTTTACTTCATTTTTGGTAAGGACAACCGCAGCTTATTGTGGTGCAGCTCACCTGATATTTGAATCTGTTTCATTTTTGGTAAGGACAACCACAGCTTGCTTGCTGTGGTGCAGCTCACCTGAGATTTGAATATGCTTCAGTTTTGGAATCATGCCCTAATATGAACTTTCAAAATGGATAAACAGTGTGGATTTAAGAAACATGCATCCGGTTGGCCTGCAGTTAGGGATAGAGTTGTACATGAACCGAGTTAGCTTGTTCAAAAGGAGAAGAAAATTCTGTTTTTCCATCGCCTAGACTTTCCTTTGCATTGCTTTCATCAAGGTCTCTACTAAGGATACTCATGTGAACAAAACATATTCCTACTGTTGCTCAGATGTATCAACATGGGACATGCAACATCTAAGATGTTCATTTGATAAGCTCCATTGTATGCTCTGTCCCTAAAATTGGCCAGCGTGCGAGCATCTCTTCCAAAAAACTTGTGGTTAAAATATTGGCCAGTGGTCCACATTCCACCTACATCATGTTCCACCTAATGAGAGGACTAGCTGATTTATGGGCCACAGTATATGCAACCTGCATGTTGATATGCCTAGATGTTGAACACATTCCATGATTGTATGTTTGACCCATCGTAGTCATGTTGATTTGGATAAGGCTATGAGGAGGGCAGAGCCGGTAAAGGCAACGTCGGCTGAGCTGTGAGAGATGATAAATGATATGAAGACACGACATGCTCAGTTAGAGGAAATGTTGCATACCCTCATGTCATAGCAACCCTAATCACATCCTCAGTGATAAGTTGATTGTCATATTTAAATTATGCAAGTAGTATAAAATAGTTACTAATAATATTTTATTTTAATAATTTTGTAGATTTTTCCACAGATTGGTGCTATCTTCCCAGGCCCCACCACATTATTGATGACGCGCATTTCTTTTCTTTTTTAATTTATTTTTATTGGACAATTTGGACATGTGTACTTTTTTATGTTCTTGATAATTATAAATTTAATTATTTTAATATTTCAATGGATGATGATGAATATTGATTAGTATAGGTAATTTTGTTTGATTAAGTTGGTTCAAATAAAATAAAAAAATTGATGCCATTTTGTGATATGTAATGATACGTGTTAGCTCATCGCTAATATTTTGTGACAAGTTGTTATGTCGTGGCAAATAATTAACTCATTAGTGATGACTTATTGCTTTTGTCACTAAATAGAATTTGTGACATCGTATTTGCGATATAATTGATGACAATCAACACTCGTCATCACAAAGGCTTTTGCAATGACTTTATGATTTCTTTAGTAATAAGTGGACTTGTCGCAAAACTTCTTTATTCACGATGACTGTTATGTTTAGCTATGTTTTACGATATGTAATAGTGACATGTAAACTTGTCGCAAATAAACTATATTTACTGCTAATTTATTAAGTCTTGTAAATAATTAGTATTTGCAACAAAATTGGCGACAAGCAACACTCAACGAAAAAAATCTTTTGCGACAAGTGTGACGTTATTAGCGACGATGAGGACTTGTCGCAAAACGTTTTTATTCGCAACAACTGTCATATTTAGCAATGTTTTACGATGTGCAATGACGATGTGTAAACTCGTCGCAAATAAGCTATATTTAGCGACGATTTATTAAGTTGTCATAAATAATTATTATTTGCAACAAAATTGGCGACAAGCAATAGTCGCCATAAAAAACTTTTTGTGATAAATTTGGATTTGTTAGCAATGACGAGGACTCGTCGCAAAACTTCTTTATTCGCGATGAGTCTTTATTTAGCGACGTTTTACGATATGCATTGGCAACGTGTTAACTCATCACTAATTATCTATATTTTGCGACAAGTTATTAGATCGTCGCAAATAATATAGTTGTTGGTGATGAGTTGTCATTTTCGTCACTAAATAGAATTTGCGATGCTTTATTTGCAACAAAATTGACAACGAACAACACTTGTCACTAAAAGTTTTTAGCAACGAGTTTGGAGTTTTTAGCGACGAGTTGACCTATCGCGAAAAGGCTGAATTATTGTAGTGATGGTTGTCCAAAATGAACAGATAGCCGATCCTCATGGTCTAGATTTAGTATCAGAAATAGATCGTAATCAACGGCCATCATAAGCAATGGTTCGGATCTAACTTCTAGACCAAAAACTCTGGTCCTAAACCTAACCCAAACTTTTCTTTTTCTTTTTGTTAGCATGTTAGCACACCCCACTTCATTGTTAGCCTCCCCCACTAAGGATCGATACCAAGACCTCAGTGTTGAAATGAGGTATCTTTCACTCAGTCTACCACTTGAGATATGGATCAGGGTGTAAACCCAACCCAAACTTGAGCACAAGGACCATCTATATCTGCACTGAAATTGATCCATATAAGAAACGGTTTAGATCAATTGCCAAATATGAACCACGACCTATATTCAAATTTAGCACCACAAGCCAAACTTGATTCATGCACCCAAAGGTGGCTGGGGAGACCCTGTCGGGCCCTTCCTCCCATCCAGTCCAATATTCTAGGCCTGGCCCAAGTACTAAATGGGCAACTAATGGCAAAGTAGTGAATGCACCAAATCTTATCGGTCAGGCCCATGCATCAAATGAACCAAAACACTGGATCAAGCCCAAATCTAACTCTTGCCCAAATTGAAAGCTAACAAAAATATGAATTTGGTCCTTATGTGATGCGAAAGAATGGCTTAGATCCGAGCAAAACTTTTGTGAAAAACTGTAGGCATAATATCATCCTGATATAAAATTTTTGTGCCCCCGCAAAGTTTCCAACGGTGGGCATTCAATCCCTATTGTAACCTATGGACCTTGCCAGTAGGCAATCATTGCTGGTCGGTGCATTGTGGGCCCACTATCATGTGCGTGTTTAATCCACATCGTCCATCCAAAATTAGGAGAATAACATGATTAAGACAAATTGGACACTTATTATTATTATTTTTGTCGAAAATCATGAAGTCCACTAGAAATCATGATTGTCTATAAATAGTAAGTTTACTATTTATAGTAAGTCACATTTTTTAGGGAGTTGGAGTTGGAGTTTAATTCTAAAACTTCTTCTTAGGTTTGATATTACTATTTAAAGGATTGTAATTTATTTATTTATTTTTTTTTTAATTTTTTTTTTATAGTCGATCAATTTATTTTAAATTACTAGAAATTATTTTCTATTTCTTGCCTCGTGGACTCGCGGAATCTCTATGAGTCCAAAGAAACTCAGTGGATTCAAATTAGTTATCTCTGAGGAAGACGGTGAGCGACCTCATCACGTCCATCCCTGCATCAGGCCCACTTAGATGACCCACTTAGTAGTTACACTTTTTTCTTTCAACATCTCGACTTTGATCGCATTCCACTCTGCACATCACACCTACATGCACACTCTTTTCTATCTTCACTTTTACAACACTTCCATTACTTTTATTTTACTTCACAACTTGCCTTGAGCCATCGGCTCTATGAAGAAATGTTGGGTTATTTTCCTTCTTTTTCTTTTTCCTTTTTTGTTCCTATCCTTGTCACTGGCTTAGTTAAGCAAGGCTAGATTATTTTTCTTTTTCGTCTGACTTGGTTCACCAGCTATGTGAAGCCAGGCCTAATTACATTTCTTTTTACATGCCCTAAGATACCGGCTCCATAAAAAAGGACAAGTTGCTCTTTCCTTGTAGTCTGCCCTAAACCCATAGTTTTTGCGAAGCACGGTCTAAGTAGACACTACAAGAAAGAGGAATTTTGGCGGCGAAACTTTTAGCGATAAAACTTTTTTTCGTTGCTAAAAGTGACTTTTAGCGACGAAAATAATTTTCATCGCTAAAAGTTTACTTTTACCGACGGAATTGTAAATTCGTAGCTAAAAGTCACTTTTACCTATAAAAAAATTCGTCGGCAAAAGTAATTCTCCCGCTATTGTGAAAATTTTCCCGTTGAGAGTTTTAGTGACGAAAATTTTCGTCGCTAAAGGGTGTTTTGAATTTTTTTTTTAAAATAAAAAAAATCAAAAAGTATCCTTTTAGTGACAAAATTAATTTCGTAGCTAAAAGCCACCTTTAGCGACAAAAATTTTCGTCGCTGAAGGGTGTTTTGAATTTTTGAAAAAATAAAAAAAATGAAAAGCATCCTTTTAGCGACGAAATTAATTTCATAGCTAAAAGCCACCTTTAGCAATGAAAAGTTTCGTCGCTAAAGGGTGTTTTGAATTTTTGAAAAAACAGAAAAAATGAAAAGTTTCCTTTTAGCTATGAAATTAATTTCATAGCAAAAAGCCACCTTTAGCGACGAAAAGTTTTGTCGCTAAAGGGTGTTTTGAATTTTTGAAAAAACAGAAAAAATGAAAAGTTTCCTTTTAGCTACGAAATTAATTTCATAGCAAAAAGCCACCTTTAGCGACGAAAAGTTTTATTGCAGAGATGAACAGTACTGATATGTGGATTTATTGAGCAGGAGTTGCATACTCATTCATTTATTCATTCACTATCCACTCGAGCTGGTAGTTCGCAACTATTTGTTACGTGTACCTTCGCAATGGCCAGGATTTCGGTTGGGGCGCGCGACTAACCTAAGATTAGGAGTTTACCACATTGAGTCCGACTATCCAAATTTAGGTATGAGACTGGTTTGGATAGAAGTCCCTTGTGATAGACCCCATAGCCTACGATACTACATACTATCATCCCGACTTCACACTCCAACATGGTCATTCCATTCGCACCGCATATTACATTGCATTTGCGACATATGACATTTTGGGTTACCTATGTTTCTGCATTTATATGGTTTAGATACGACATCTGATATTTGACTCTTTATGACTCTTCATTTGTATAGTTGATCTGTATCGCGTATTCTGATATTGTTCCTCATTTGTATAGTTGATCTGTATCACGTATTCTGATACTGTTCCTCATTTGTATAGTTGATTTGTATTGCGTATTCTGATATTGCTTGACTCATGGACTTGTCAGTATTTTCGCTTACTCTAATAACATATGATTCAGGACCTTGCACTTATTTCAACATTATATGATTATGACCTTGCGTTTAATACTTGGCACTTACCTTGTGCATACACTTACACCACCCTCTAAGCTTTCTATAAGCTTATGCACGATAGATGCGTGCAGGTGATGTTAGGTTGCAGCAGTGTTGAGCTTGGAGCGTGCAGCGGTCTTCTAGAGCTTGATTTTCGATTTATGTATTTTCCTTTCAGCGTTGTATTCAAATGTTTATATTAGTGGATATATGATGATGATGTTGCCTTTGTGATTTGGGTATGCTTGTGGTTATGCTTATTACGAGTTAAATGTACAAAAAAATCCTCCTTGTAGGATCCCAGGATCGGAATCTGGTGTATGGACGCTAGGAGCCGAGAATGGGGTACTGCGGAGGTTGTCGGCACCGGATTCGGCGATCGAAAATTTTGTGAGCCCGGTTTCTGAGTTTGGGGCGTGACAGAAGTTGGTATTAGAGCATAACTTGGGAATACCTGAAGATAACATCACATATCTGCTGATAGCTACCCTTCACTCGATGATTATTGAGAACTTAGAATGATTAGATCCTCGAGTTCGAATAACTTAGAGATTTTCTGATATAGCTCCCTACTGTTGAGATTATGAGGCTGAATAATATTCTAGTTTTGATTATTTCTGATTTAAGATCTGAGGTTCAGTAAAGTCATCGTAGTACTGGTGAGGCGTCTTGGGAGCGCGATGTTGAGGTTCGTGGGCGTTATCCCCATCTCTTGGGTGTCAGATGATGTTAGAATGTTGTGTTATGATTATAACTCTAGCGATAGGGTTTTCCACCCTTGTGAACTCTGTATTGGTTGAGTCATGTTTTAAATTTCGAGGATGAAATTTTTATTAGGTGGGGAGAGTTGTAAGGCCCGTATCCTAGCCCGTACTGTTCTGTTGGCTTTCGCAGTCCTCCCGGTCGAATTCCGGTGACTCGCGATCTGTAATCGGTAGTTGTGCGTGACCCTGAGTCGTATCACATTTTCTAGAGTCGGCTCGACCCTTGCGACCGAACCGTCGCTGCGGTTCTGACGCCGAGGCGATACCTGTGCCAGGATATGTTGGCCAGCGTTCAGTTCGAGGAAAATGCCGCGCGTTGCAATCTCAAGAATCCATCACATCAATCTCGAGAATCCATCACATCAATCCCATTAATCAAAGTACACATCACACTCCATCACTCACCCATCCCCAAGTACAACTACCCCTCCCCTAAAGTCAACTCTCTCTTACACAAGTACACATCACACCCATCACACCCATTTCTCTCTCTTACACCTCTCTCTCTCATCTCTCTCATTCTCCAAGCAAGCATCCCACGTCCATGGCTCCATGAGAGGAGCTAGTGTGGCCCACCTTTCTATCTCTCATCTCCACCCTCCGAAATCAATCTCAACCGTCAGAATTCTTTTCTTGGAGCTCTAAGACCTATTGGAGGAAGGAGGAGTTCAATATCAAAAGTGGGTGCTTCTTTCTCCTTCTCTCTCATTCCTTATTTCTTTGTGATGATGTGGCCATGTGGCCCACTTGAATAGACCCCCACCATGATGTATATCCACACCATTCATCTTCATGGGACCAACCTGATGCATGTGTTGGACCTACACTGTCCAGCCCATTAGCGGGCCTGGATGGAAGGAAAAACACACATATCAGGTTGATCCATCCAAGTGGGCTACGTCCATGTGGGACCCACCTTGATGGAATGTATATTCACGCCGCCCGTCCAGTGTCTCTGGACGCTGGACGTGCTTTAGTGAAATGTGAAAAGACCGTGGGTGTACTAATAGTAACAGAGAAGAAGAAAAAGAAAAAAAAGATAATAATGATAATAAATTATTTATTTAAGGTTTTTGGGTGGGCCCCTCATGTAGGCCCTACCTTGATGTATGTTTTTAATCCAAGCCGTCCATCCTCTTTCCTACCTCATTTTAGGCGTTGAACTGAAAAACGGAGCCAATCCGAGGTTCTGACGAGCCACAGCATAGCAAATGGTGACTTTCACCGTTAAAACTCACCCTGATGTTTCGATACACCAAAACATGCTGCATATTGGGCTCATTTGGTTCGTCTTGAGCCATGGAGTGCAATGGATGGGCTGGATTCAGCTGGTGCAGGCCCCACGTATGAAAAACCTCAAATCTCGGTTTTTTTTCAAAAATAAAAATAAAAACAAGAACAGCAGCATTACTCTGCTGCTGGCAGAGAGAGAGGACGCACAAGCGGCTGTGGGCGGACGACCAGGGACCCACAGTCCCAGCCGTGGGCCCCACCATGATGTGTATTTTTCATCCATGCCGTTCAATTAGTGGGCCCCTTCTTGAAGTGGGCTCCCTCCAAAAATCAGCTTGATCTGGGACTTAGGTGGCCCACGTCATAGGAAACAGTGTTGAATTAAACGTCTACCATTGAGACTCTTCGAGCGTCTAGAAGCTTTGGATCAACATGAAATTTGTTTTCTCTCTTCATCTGGTTCTACGTGACCTTATCAACGGGTTGGATGGCGTATAAACATTATGGTGGGCCTTACCTGGTACCCACAATGATATACGTGTTTTATTCATACCGTCCAGGTGGACGGTGGAGCTCACATAGATGTATGTGTTTTATTAATGTCGTCCAGCTGCTGCTAGACGGCTAGTGGACCCTACCAATGACATATGTGTTTATTCACACCACCGTCCACACCTAGTGGTGGGACCACCCCACGTGTGGGGCTGATGTGTGTGCGTGTGTGTGTGTGTATATATATATTATATAGATTTTATATTATGTTATATAATATGTACATGATGGTGGGCCTTCATGGGACCCACCATAATGCATCTGTTGCATCTAAGCTGTCCATCCATTTTGAAAGCTCATTTCATGGCGTGAGCTAAAGAATGAGTCAGATCCATAGCTCATGTGGACCCCGCCCTTGATGCGTGTGTTGCATACAAACCGTCCAACCATTTGGCAAGCTTGTCTTAACAGGCTTGAGACTAAAAATAAGTCAGATCTAAAGTTCAAGTGGACCCCACCATTTAAGGTAGTGGACAATGACGTCCACCGTTCAAAATTTCCAAGGGCCATGGGAGTTTCCTATTAAGCTGATATTTGTTCCACTTCATCTATCATTACGTTAATTTATGAACATGTTGGATGGGCAACATATGTTATGGTGGGCCTTAGGAACTTAAATGGTGGAAATCATCATCACCACTTTTATTTGGGTGTGGCCCATTTGATATACATGGGGCCCATTGGTGTGGCCCATTTAATGTACATATGACCCATGTGAGGAGGCCCGTCTTGATGTATTGTGGCCTGTCTAGTGGGGCCCACCTTAATATATAGGAGGCCCATGTTATGAGGCCCACTTGATGTATTTTGTGGCCATATGTGAGGCCCATCTTGATGTATTTTGTGGCCCATTTGTCGGGCCCACTTTGATGTATGTTGTGGCCCGTTTGTTGGGCCCACTTTGATGTATTTTGTGGCCCATTTATCGGGCCCACTTTGATGTATTTTGTGATCCATTCGAGGTGCCCACCTTGATGCATGCACTCTATATTCACATCGTCCAGCAGCTACTGGGCGGTGGGGCCCTCCTTATTATATGCTATTATATGTGTTGAATAAGTATACCGTCCATATGCAGTGTGGGCCAGCATGATGTATTTATTTATCCACACCACCCAATCTCTGGCCGTGGGATGCGGAACCCGTGTGACATGTATTTCATTCCATGCAGTCCATTTGTGTGAGGCCCACCTTGATGCATCCATTGTACACATGGATCCCACATGATATATATGTTTTTATATCCATACTATCCAACTATTTGGATGGGATGCACCATGATGTATTTTTATCCCCGCCATCCAGGGCAGGCACCCCATTATGATCTATATCAGGGCCCATGGGTTGAGGTCCATTGAGATGTATTCAAAGCCCATTTGGTAAGGCCCATTGTAATGTATTTGGAACCCGTGAGCAGAGCCCACCTCATATGTTCCACCCTAACCGTCCACGTCATGTAGGGCCAGCCTCGATGTATGTTTTATTCACACCGTCCGTGGGATGTGTGACCCACTAGATGTATGCATTCTATATCCACACTAACCATCTGGTGGGGCCCATCTGCTGCATGTGCAGGGCCTACCTATTGTGCATTTGTGTGGCCCATTGATGCAACCCACTTGATGTGTATGAGCCCCATTAGTGCGGCCCATTGATGCAGGACCCATTATGATATGTTAGAGGCCCATGGTTGAGGCCCATTAGGATGTGTTTATGGCCCATTTGGTAAGGCCCACTGAGATGTATTTTCGGCCCATGGGTCGAGGCCATTGTGACGTATTCCTGGCCCGTATGTCGAGGCCCATTGTGACGTATTCCTGGCCCGTAGTCGAGGCCCATTGTGATATGTTTCTAACCTAGTTATCGAGGCCCAACTTAATGTGTATAAGACCCATTAGTGCGGCTCATTGATACGACTCACTTGTTGGATATGAGGCCCATTGGTGTGACCCAATGATGCGACCCACCGTGATGTGTATATTAGGCCAATGGTGCCGCCCAATGTATCGACCCTCCGTGATGTGTAGGCCCACGTGCTGCATGTGTAAGGCCCACGTGCTGCATGTGTAAGGCCCACCTGTGATGCCTATCTAAGGCCACTTGTTGGATATTTGGGCCCACCTTATGTTTGACTCTATGTGGACCACTGCTTGGGAGTAGTGTTGGTTGAATGTCTACATTTTGGGTAATGATGGTTAAACGCCCGCATTGTGACCTTCCCCTAGGCCTAGTTAGGTCCATTCTCATTGATATCGATTGTATAGGCTGATTCATCAAGGCCGATTCTGATTACCGAGGCCGAGTATCGAGGCCGGTTCTGAGTGTCGAATCCGATGGTTAAGGCCGATTTGAATTGCCAAGCCCTATTGTTGAGACCTATATGATGTATATGCGACCTGTAATTGAGGCCCATTGAGATGCGTATTTAGCCTGTATAATGTATGTATAGCCCGTGTTTAAGACCTAATGTGATGAGTAGGAGGTCTATGTGATGGGGCCCATTGTGATGTACTTAAGGTCCATGGGCAAGGCCCATTGTGATGTATTCGTGGCCTATGGGCGAGGTCCATTATGATATGTAATAAGCCCATGAGGCATGGCCCATTTGATATATTCGCCATGAGCAGGGCCCACCTGCTATGTATATGTGGCCTTAAACAAGGCCCATTGTGTTGTATATTAAGTCCTTGTGTGAGGTCATGGGTCCACTATATGTTAGGCTCTATGTGGGTCCTTCCTTGGAGGCAATGTTAGTTAAATGTCCACACTGTAGAGGTTGATGATCGATGCCGGTTATTGATACCGATTATGAGTATGTGACAGCATAACTTCATGATAAATGCCCATACACATCATCTGCATGTTGGTTATGAGATGTGGTTGATCATTGCATATGTCATTGAGCATGCTGTTATGAGACTCCCTGATAGGTGGAGGTTATCTCACATGAGCGCACGGTATGCACAGGATTGATGCATGACTGGATTGTATGACTCATGCATCTTGCATTATAATTACTGTACACCTTAGCAATATCAGGGTCATAGCCTCCACAGGCATATCGTGGATGGCTGAATGAGACATTGAAAATGTTTGGTTCTAGCATACGGGCACCATAGATGTCCCTGAGTGAAAATCCCTAAACCTCCGTGGCTAGGAGATGCCCCAACGTCGAGACCGAGTGGATGTATATGAGCGCAAGAGGGCCGTATACTAGTAGGTCACGTCTCCCACTGTGTCGTGGTTTACCTGCTTGAGTGAGGGGGCAATATCTAGGTTGAGTTTGACCAGCTTGAGGAACGGGTCAACTATCGACGAGCCGGGCCCGATATTGGCAGGCGGATAGTGAGGTCTCTTCCACTTACCCAGTTGTGCGCTTGGATAGGGGCGACAAGCTGGCGTAGAGTGTAATAGACCCCGGTGATGATCCCAGAGATGAACAGTACTGATATGTGGACTTATTGAGCAGGAGTTGCATACTCATTCATTCATTCATTCACTATCCACTCGGGCTGGTGGTGTGCAACTATTTGTTACGTGTACCTTCGTAATGGCCAGGATTTCGGTTGGGGCACGCGACTAACCTGAGATCAGGAGTTTACTACATTGAGTCCGACTATCCAAATTTAGGTATGGGACTGGTTTGGATAGAAGTCCCTTGTGATGGACCCCATAGCCTACGATACTACATACTATCATCCCGACTTCACACTCCAACATGGTCATTCCATTCGCACCGCATATTGCATTGCATTCGCGACATATGACATTTTGGGTTACCTATGTTTCTGTATTTATATGATTTAGATACGGCATCTGATATTTGACTCTTTATAACTCCTCATTTGTATAGTTTATTCGTATCGCGTATTCTGATATTATTCCTTATTTGTATAGTTGATCTGTATCGCGTATTCTGATACTGTTCCTCATTTGTATAGTTGATTTGTATTGCGTATTCTGATATTGCTTGACTCATGGACTTGTCAGTATTTTCGCTTACTCTGATAACATATGATTCAGGACCTTGCGCCTATTTCGACATTATATGATTATGACATTGCATTGAATACTTGGCACTTACCTTGTGCATACATTACACCATCCTCTAAGCTTTCTATAATCTTATGCACGATAGATGCGTGCAGGTGATGTTAGGTTGCAGTAGTGTTGAGCTTGGAGCGTGTAGTGGTCTTCTGGAGCTAGATTTTTGATTTATGTATTTCCCTTTCAGTATTGTATTCAAATGTTTATATTAGTGGATATGTGATGATGATGTTGCCTTTGTGATTTGGGTATGCTTGTGGTTATGCTTATTACGAGTTAAGTGTACAAAAAAAAATTCCTCATTGTAGGATCCCAGGATTGGAATCTAGAGTATGGACTCTAGGAGCTGAGAATGGGGTACTGCAGAGGCTGTCGGCATCGGATTCGGCAATCGAGAATTTTGTGAGCCCGGTTTCTGAGTTTGGGGTGTGACATTTAGCGACGAAAAGTTTCATCGCTAAAGGGTGTTTTGAATTTTTGAAAAAATAAAAAAAATAAAATCGAAAAGCTTCCTTTTAGCGACGAAATTAATTTCGACAAAACTTTTCGTCGCTAAAGGGTGTTTTGAATTTTTGAAAAAATAGAAAAATCGAAAAGCTTCCTTTTAGCGACGAAATTAATTTCATAGCTAAAAGCCACCTTTAGCGACGAAAATTTCCATCGCTAAAGGGTGTTTTGAATTTTTGAAAAAAAAGAAAAAATGAAAAGCTTTCTTTTAGCGGCGAAATTAATTTCGTAGCTAAAAGCCACCTTTAGCGACGAAAATTTTTGTTGCTAAAGGGTGTTTTGAATTTTTGAAAAAGCAAAAAAATAAAATGAAAAGCTTCCTTTTAATGACGAAATTAATTTTGTAGCTAAAAGCTGCCTTTAGTGACGAAAATTTTCGTTGCTAAAGGTGTTTTGAAATTTTGAAAAATAGAAAAAATCGAAAAGTTTCCTTTTAGCGACAAAAATTTTCGTCGCTAAAGGGTGTTTTGAATTTTTCACGTATCAAATTTTCGCGTTGTGTTGGAAATGTTCGCGGTAATACTTTTACTGATGAAAATGTTCGTCGATAAAAGTGTTTTTCCTAAATCTTTTTTCCGACGGCTGAAAACCATAGGTAATAATGTAAAAATGTTTTAATTTTTAAAATTTTTTGTCGGTAAAAATGTGTGTGTGTGTGTGTGTGTGTGTATGGGAAAAGGTACTATGCGCTCGACCTCACGATAAGCTCCCGTGAGGTCGAGCTGTGTGGGCCCCACCGTGATCAGTACGTGAAAAATGGAAAAAAAAGACAGATTTAGAGACGGTTCTAGACCGTCTCTAAAATTGCTTGGTTTAAAGACGCTTTAGAGACGGTCGTAAACCGTCTCTAAAATTTTAGATGGCCCCTGATCGTCTTTAATATTGTCTTAAAAATTTGAACGTCCACAAATCATTTAAGACAATCGTTGACCATTTTAAATGCGGTCATCTGAGACGGCCATTGGCCGTCCACATTAGAGACGGTCCTTGACCGTTTTATATGCGGTCATCTGAGACAGTCATTGGCTGTTTTTTACTTGTAATCTGGGATTGTCAAAGACCATCTCTATTAGAGACTGTCCTTATCCGTCTTATATCCCTGTCAAAGACCGTCTCTATTAGAAACGGTCCTAAACCGTCTTATAGCCCTGTCACCATCTCTATTAGAGACTGTCAAAGACCGTCTCTATTAGTGCTCAAGTCAAAAATTAAGAAGCTCGAAAAAACTTATGAATTTCGAAAAAAAATTAGTTGAGAAGCTTAGAAAAATAATTAATAATGTTTAAGAAAATTTTAAATTTTGAAAAAAAAAATTAAGAACTTTGAATAATGTTGATAATTTTGAAAAAAAAATTGATAAAAAATGGTATTTTGAAAAAGAAAATTGAAAAATATAAATAAAATTATGAAAAAATTGACAAATTGTAAAAAAAAAAAAAAAAAAAAAATTTAAAAAAGAAAACTAGATTTTGTATTTTGACAAGAAAAATTAAAAAGTTATATAACAAAAGTGAGATTAAAAAAAATGATATTTTGAAAAAGAAAATTTAAAAATTTAAACAAAATTATGAAAAAATTGACAAATTGTAAAAAAATATATATTTTAAAAAAGAAAATTAGATTTTGTATTTTGACAAGAAAAATTTAAAATTTATATAACAAAAGTGAGATTTTAAAAAAATGATAGTTTGAAAAAGAAATTTTAAAAAATTAAACAAAATTGTGAAAAAATTGACAAATTGTAAAAAAAATATATATTTTAAAAAAGAAAATTAGATTTTGTATTTTGACAAGAAAAATTAAAAATTTATATAACAAAAGTGAGATTTAAAAAATGATATTTTGAAAAAGAAATTTTAAAAAATTAAACAAAATTGTGAAAAAATTGACAAATTGTAAAAAAATTGACAAATTGTAAAAAAATATATATTTTAAAAAAGAAAACTAAATTTTGTATTTTGATAAGAAAAATTGAAAAGTTAGATGACAAAAGTGAGATTTTGATGATGTGTTGTATATCTTTGCCGGCCCTATGTTTCTCCAACCCATTTTTGGGTCGGGTAATAATGTAAAAATGTTTTCATTTTAAAAAAATTTTGTCGGTAAAAATGTGTGTGTGTGTGTGTGTGTGTGTGTGTGTGTGTGTGTGTGTGTGTGTGTGTAGTTTTTATATCATATGAATGGAAATTCTTATATATATATAATTAAAAGGTAATATTTAAATGATCTGTAATATCACATGAGAAGGAATATTGAAAAGTTTAGAAATTTTAACTGTGTTTAAGAAAAATTTTGAGAATAAAATAATGCTTTTGAAGAAAAAAATTGGCATTTTGAAATTTTTGAGAAAAAAAATTAAAATATGAGAAATTTTTTGAGATTTTGAAAATAAAAAAAATTCAAAATTTGTATTTTAAATATTTTTTAAATATTTTATAATAAAAATGATATTTAGTTAAAAGAGAAAAAAATATACATTTTGAAAAAAAAATGTTAAATTTATTTTTGAAAAATAAAATTACTAAATTATTAGGCACATCCACTAATTGAACCTTTAATCATTTTTGGACAATCTAATTAGTTCAAATTGATTAGATTTACAAATTCAGATGTTTAAATCAAATTTCACTGAAATTGTTGATCAATCTTGTATGCCCAATATCTTTCTCACATGTAGCCTAATTAAGGCGAGTAACTAGTCAAATTGAGAGTATTGATCAGTAAAATAGAGTGAATGGACCAGTCATTTAAAATGGGCCAAATATTCTGGTTAAAATTGTGACCCAACTTACTAACCTTGTGAGAACCTAAGAATTGATGTTAGTAAGTTTTTGGGCCCCATCATGATGTGTGTCGAACATCAACACCGTGGATTTGATGTGTTCCCTTTCGGTTATGAGATATCTTAAAAATCATCGGTAAACAAAACTCAAGTAGGCCATACCATTTAAAACTATGTGAAGACATCCTAAAAAATATAAAAGCACTTGGTGGGGCCCACATGAGTTTTGATGCGGTTGAAACTTGGTCTAACCCCTCATCCAAGTGGGACACACATAATGAGTGGGTTGGATATGTGAATCACATTTAGGCAGGCCCAATATATGATTACGAATGTTTTAAGGAAACCTTTCTTCACTGTACTTTTTAGTGAAGGCCCAAGAGGACCACACCACATGAAAACAATAGTGATTAGATATCCACCATTAAAACCCTCTTAAGGCCCACTGTACTTTTTATTTGACATCCCATCTGTTGATTAGGTCATATAGGCCCAGATGAAGGGATAAAAATATTAGATTGATCCAAAACTTTATATGGCCCCCTGTTGAGGGTCGAATATTGCATATTAGACCTCAGTTATTACTTATTTTTATGAACATGATACTGTTTAATGCCCTATTTAATCGTGTTTGTGATTCAAGGTGTATTCATAAGCGTAGGCTGAAAAGGATGCTTAAAGCATGGATTTGACACTCTGATGACACCAAAGGCAAGGGACAGACCCCAGGGGACCAAGATCGAAGGATTTACACGTTAGATATCCTAGGAAATTAAGCTGTTCACGTTAAAGAGGCCTGAAAGTCATCTAGTACATCATAAGGTTCCCACCATCCGTTTGGCTCGAAACTATATATATGGCCTGAGAACATCAACACTATGCATTTGATGTGTCCCCTTTAAGTCCAAAAATCAGTCATATACGAAACTCAGGTGGGCTATAGCATCTAAAACTATGTGAAGACATCTCTAAAACATATAAAAGCATTTGGTGGGGCCCACGTGAGTTTTGGATGTGTATGAAACTTGGTCTGACTCCTCATCCAATTGGGACACACATAATGAATGGGCTGGATCTATATATGAAGCACGTCTAGGTGGGCCCAATAAATGATTATGAATGTTTTAATGGGAGGGTAACCCTCTCAACTATAGTATGTGGTGTGGCCCACTCAAGTCATGGATTGACTTTATTTTTAAGCTCATGGCCCACCATGGAATGGTGCATCTGACTGATGGGGCAGATCCAAATTTCAAGTGGACCCACCATAGAAAAGAGTGGGATAGTAAATAAATGAATAAATCATGGTGGGTCCCACAGGATTTACTCAGTATGCTTAGGGTACCAAGTTACTCTATACACAATCCGCTTCCATCCAAAAGCATACGTGGTTTGGCTAGTTACGTTGCACTAGCCAGGTTGCTAGTAGTCGGTGCAATGTGGACCCCACCATGATGTATGTGTTTTATTCACGCCGTCCATCCATTTGAAAAGATAATTTTATGTCTTAATCCCGAAAATGAGATAGATCTAAATCTTAGGTGGACCACACCATGGAATTTTTTTGATTGAATGTCCACTAGTTAAAAACCTCCTAGGGCCCACTGTAATGGTTATTTGACATCTAACCTA
Source organism: Magnolia sinica (assembly GCF_029962835.1). NCBI lineage: Eukaryota > Viridiplantae > Streptophyta > Magnoliopsida > Magnoliales > Magnoliaceae > Magnolia > Magnolia sinica. The sequence goes on from NC_080584.1 coordinate 56,151,696, forward strand.
TTGATTATGTGTAAAAAAATTGGATGAAGTGAAAAAATATATATCAGCTTGATCCAAAACTTTTGTGAGCCCTACCATGATGTATATGTTTAATCCATGTCGTTTATCTATTTTTAAAGATCATCTTACGGTATGAGACAAAAAATGAGATATATCCAAATCTTAAGTGGACCACATTCCAGGAAACATTGTTGAATGAGCGTCAACCATTAAAAAACATTTTGGGCCATAAAAGTTTTGGATCAAACTGATTTTTGTTTTTCCCCTTCTTCTGGCCCTGCATGACCTAATCAACATATGGGATGTCAAATAAACAGTACAGTGGGTCTTAGGAGGATTTTTATGTGGTTCACAAATCTGGCCCATCCATTATGTGTGTCCCACTTGGATGAGGAGTCAGACCAAGTTTCATATGCATCAAAATTTCAGGTGGGCTCCACCAAGTGATTTTATATATTTTAGACATTTCTTCACATGATTTTAGATGGTATGGCCCACCTTGAGGGGCTCCATGGGGCTTATTGGAATATCTGTGTTTAATCTAAACCGCCCATCTATTCTGATATATAATTTCAGTGGATGAGCCAAAAAATTATGTAGATCAAAGGTCTAAGTGGACCACACCATAAGAAATAATAAAAAATAAATTTCTATCGTTAATATGTTATGTAGTTTGCTTACAGCTTCGATCTAACTCCTTTTTTGGATCAATTGTTAAAATAATCCGTTAAAATGAATGAACGGAGTGAATAAATAACATACATTATGGTGGGCCCCACAAGACTTAAAAACTAAGCTTAAAAGGAGAAAGAATTGACTACTCCCCTTGCCACCAGCCCTGTGGCTGGTGGTTGGTGCTTTGTGGGCCCCACCATGATGTATATGCTTCCTCCCTTCCGTTCATCCATTTTTAAAGATCATTTTAGGGCTTGACCACAAAAATGAGAGGAATATAAATCTCAGGTGGACCACACCACTGGAAAACAATATTGATTGGATATCCATAATTAAAATCCTCCTAAGGCACACTGTGCTATTTATTTGACATCCAATCTGTTGATTAGGTTACACAGACCCAGATGAAGGGTAAAAACAAATATCAGCTTGATCCAAAACTTTATGGCCTCAAAAAAGTTTTAATGGTCAAAATTCATTAAACATTGTTTCTTGTAATGTGGTCCACTTGAGATTGGAATATAACTCATTTTTGGTCTAATATCATAAAATGATCTAGAAAACAAGATGGATGACATGGATGAAATACAAACATCATGGTAGGGCCCACATTGTACTGAACACCATAACCTAAATTCATCTTTGCTTAAAAGTCCCGCGTGTGCCCGCCCCTCCCAAAACCCCAATCCCTCCCATCTCTCTCTCGCGCACCCGCCCCTCTCGTAGAATCCAAAACCTCTCTCTCACCCGCCCTCCCCAAAAACCCAAAACCTCTCTCTCTCTCTCTCTCTCTCTCTCTCTCTCTCTCTCTCTTTCTCTCTCTCTCTCTCTCTCGCGTGTGCGCCCAATAGGCCTCCACCGCCACTGATGAATGAGCAGTCAGTCATCGATCGGCCATCTCCATCAAACATGGTGCTGATCAAGATGGCTGACGGCGTTGCTGAAGGCGAATGACATCAGTGGTGGTCTTAAAACCACGTATGCCGCCAGCATTTGCCAGGAGACCCTCTCCTTGCGACGATAATGGTTGCCGTAGAGAGAGGTAGAGGTGCTGGTTGTGATGGAGACGAAGTGTAAGGCCGGGATCTTAGAGATGAAGAGACATAGAAGACCAACAGAGATGTCGGCTATGGCCTCCATGATGATCTCCCAGAAATACAGGTAAGGGTACATAAAATCCCCAATTATCGAATTGCAAGCAGAGCTTTGGAAACTGGATCTTGTAATCCCTAATTGTGTGATTTAAATCCCTAATCCATGAATGAATATAGGGGATTAAGGATCTGAAATCCTAATTGTAACTGGATTAGGGATCTAGGTTCTGAAATCCCTAATCGTAATCTGGAATTGGGGATGGGGATCTGAAATTCCTAATTTAGGATTTGGGATTCGAAATCCCTAATTGCTGTATTTGGCATTAAAATCCCTAATTTTCTCAATTTGGGGATTCAAAACTGAAAGGGCCCACTGAGTTTACTCAGTACAATGAGGGCCTGTTTGGTCGGGCAAATTGGATGGTATTAGAGTGGATTACACGGATTTGAAGGTAATACTAGTTGCGTCAGTGGTGCAAGATCTATGGGATTGCTATATCTCGAGATATTGCTATATCCATATAGTATTATTCATATTTACGCTTTAAGGAAATGCATCTAAGATAATATAAATGCGTGAGGTAATTATCATACCATGGAGCATTGTCTGAGATGGTACCTATTGTCTTCAAGGCCATACATATGTTGCATATTTCCTATATACATGTAAACCCCTTAATTCATCAAAGTTGATCATCTTATGAACCTAGAGATGTAAAAGATCTTCCAGGCCTTGGACAAATGTATCATGTTTCTGCAATTTGAATAGGTATCAGCTGGGCATCAGCAAATATGTGCTTTTATACCAATTTCTAAATGCAAGGCTATATTGCCTACAGCCCATGCTGTGGGAAACTGAAAGTTTGGACTGCTAGGCGTCTTGCCTTATAATTCATGCTCGGAAAATTCTATTGTTTCTGGGACTCCTTAAACTCCATTTTTGAATGCACATCCTGTTGTCGACTAAGAGGATTCTTAATTACAGTCTGGCCCCTGCACCAGTAGATGTTCATTGGGAAGTTGGTTCCAAAGCAGATTCTGCATCCAAGCAGGGGTGACTAGAATTATGGTGGTTGTTGGCCAAATGTTACCCCTAAGATCAGACAGGAAATCCTCAATTTTCTTTCTTCTCTGTCTTCTTTCTGCATCTAGAGTCTGATCTAATTCCTGCTTTATTACCGGCTTCTTTCTCAGAATCTGTTTTAGCAAAAAAAGTTATCAGTAAAAAACTAAAGCAGTTTGATAAATTTCTTTTTTCCCCCACCCATTTTATCATTTATATGATTCTAGAATCCAGGATTCCAAATCATCAAAAAACAATTCCAATCATCAAAAAAAAAATAATCTCGGATTCTAGATTGCTAATTCTAGTCAAATGTAACTGCAAGCAGAAAATTGTTGCTAAGGTTCCTACCAGATCGAATAAACCACTACCACCTAAGAGTTCACTTGGCCCAGCATTAAAGAAGAAAGAAGAATCAACTAACAGTTCAGAAAGTGATTCAGAAGATGAGATAGGTGGAATGCTTTTGAACTATAAATGCATGGAATTTTCTAGTAATCATCTAGCATCTGGAATGGTGCACAAGGTGGTATCTGTTTTAAGTTGGTTGCCCCATTGATGTAAATTTCTTGAAACAGAAACTGCTAAAGCTACTTTTTGAGCATGTTTGTGCGACATCCAACCTAGTTGAACCATTAGTCATTTTCCACCTAGTGAGTTACTTCCAACTGAGCATGTTTGTGCGACATCCAACCTTCCAATAGGTTGGGTCCACCATGAGGATAGTCTTGCATAAAAATCAGTCCCATCTACTCATTAGGTGGGTCAGACTAGCAACAATGTTTATTCATTAATAAATAACAACATATAATTATTTATTTATTTTCAGGGATATAAGCCACAATAACTTTGCTAATTGGCTCCCACCACAGGTGGGGAATTTGTCAAGTCTGCAACAACTGCAAGTTCTGTTTATTTTTATTTTAAAAAAATTTATTAAAGTATTCTTCTTCAGAAATACCATATGATGTGTTTGGAATTATGAATTTGCCACCCAATTTGTTAGTGGTTAACATGGGATGGTTTTATTTATTTATCTATTTTAGAAGGTTTTAGGGTCAAAACTTGTTGGACCATAAATTATTATCCATCCCTTGAATTATTGCCAACCTATCATGTTTGTGATGATACCAACCCTTCTAATTGGTTGGCTTCACCATGAGGATACCCTTGTACAAGAATCAGCCCCAGCCTCTTATTAGGTAGGCTATACCATTACAACAATGTTTGACTATTGATGAATATCAAAGTATAATTATTTATTTCTTTTTAGGGATATAAGCTTCAATAATTTCATTGGTTCCCTCCCACCTCAACTGGGGAATTAAGAAAGTCTGCAACAACTGTAAGTTTTTTTTTTCCCAAATCTAATTAGTTATTCTTCTTCAAAAATACCATAGGCTTTATTATTTATTTATTTTAATAACTTAACTTTTTTAAAAAATGCCATAGGTTGTGTCTAGAAATTTGAATTTGCCACCGAACTTGGCAGTAATTAATATGTGCTGGTTTTATATTTTATATTTTTCTTTTTGAGAAGGTTTTAAGTTCAGCCACTTGTACCATACGCTACTTGTAACGCCCTGAAATTCGAGGGTCGAGCATAACTCAGCTCCCGAGTTTCAAAACATCACTTATGCAACATATGTAATGATGGATGTATGTTGTCTGTATGAGTGCATAAAACATGGAGTAGATTAAGCCAAACTGCAAACATAATCCAGAGGTAAGTTAAAGACGCAAGTGGAAGACTTACAGAAATATATATGTATATCTATGTAAGTCCTTGAGATATGTATGCTCTGCCAGGTCATAATTACAAGTGTTTGTTTTCAAAATATAAGTATCAAAATGAAATCATCCATTACAAAGGAAACACAGAATCCTCGTAGATCAGGACACGACTCACATGAACCCGCCTGAGAACTACATAAAAGAAAATGCGTCTTCGTCATCCTCATACTCCTGCTCTGCCTCGGGGGTCGCATCATCATCTACATCTAAGACAGTCCGATTGGTGTTGAAACACCGTCCCAGAATGTGGGAGTGAGTGATCAACTCAGTTGAACTATACAGTAAAAGTTAACATATTATCAATTCAATCAAGCAGTAATGATAAGGCAATACAATCAAACATGTCCTAATTACTCTTGTTAATGTAAGGATATATGTAGAAATGATGCATGCTCTCGCCTGCACTCCCTCAGCGTCTTCATCTTACGGTACGAATGACAACCTCCCGTAGTGCCCACGACGCCAAAGCACATGCAATGCGGTGCATGAACATGATTACCAAGTTGTTATTAGTCCTTTTCATACAGCAGGATTGGGAAGCTAAGGTACCTTCCTCATATAAATTTCCAAACGGTGATCCATTCTAGGGTCGTCAGTCCTAGACGATCTCATACGATCATATAGTTCTAGGTCGCTGCAAAGGGCTCGTCACCAATCAATGCATACCTATCATACCTTAGTTACTACCCTAAGGCTCGTCACCTCAATGCAGTATCAAGGTATGCTTGAGGTCACTACAAAGGGCTCGTCACCAATCAATGTAAGCCGACAGCACGAATATAGTGTCCCATACTACCATAATCGGCTCACGAGTCTAAATTGCTCACTGGTCACTACGGGGAGGCTCGTCACCCCAGTGTAGGCTGACAGCTCGACTACGGTGTCCCATACCACCATGCCCGGCTCATGAGTCTTAGCGGATCAAGGTACAATGGTTAACGGAATTGCATTAGTAAGTTTGGTACCCTAGATTCCAACAATAGCGTCCATACATGGTGCACATCCATCGGGACAATCGGGTTACTTAACGAGCTCGACCAGCACGAGCGCATGTTGAGTTGAACGACATAGAGTGCGTAAATACTCCGTGTGGCCAAACCACTGCCGACAACCCTAATACGACTTGGGTTCGTCAAACACGTCCTATGTGGCGAAAACAACCTCGGCCACGAACTCAAGGTTTATTACCGATTCCCTGGACTATTTCATAGCCCCAAACACATTCAAGTATAACAGATATTCATACTAGCAAATCAAGACGGTAATGGATCAACAATTCTAATCATACAGTATGTGAGCATTTAATGAATATCAACTTAACATGGATTTACACATAAGGAGTGCCTGTATTTAAACAACCAAGAATGTAAATTGCATGTAGGAAATCATACACATCAATAATATAGTTGAGAATCTCTTCTCAACGCTCGTAAATAGGATAATATATTACACACTTGATCATCCAGACATTTCTACAAACACTTAGACTACGTATTCCAACATACATGACGTATGTCGGTGATAACACATATTTGGACAATTCCTTTCGCCAAGGAGTTGATACACATACAATTAACATAAATACATGACAATTAATCATGGCAAACACATGCTCGTATTTCAGACGTATATGATACTTTCTACATACACAAGGAATACACAAATCTCAATATAACTCATATATATCAGGAACGCAATATAAACATCGCATTTGGCATGTGAAATTGCACCCACAACAATAATAAACCATTAACCGACATTGAAAGCCTTGAAAACCATAACCTATACGCATATGGTCCTCACCTTAAACCAGGAAGTGCGCAACAGATCTGATTCAGACGATAAGTCTTTGTCAACGGCGACTAGATAACTTAAAGCAGGATTTAAATTAGCTACAACAACACTTAGACTATTCTAAGCTCCAAAATAGGCTAGGGTTAGATTGACTTACCCAAGAATGAACTTAGAATCGCCAGAATAACGATTCAGATGCGATGGTTTAGGTACGCAGAATACAGGAAAGAATCTCAAGATGATTCACCAACTTCTCTCTCACTTTTTCTCTCTTTTCCTCTCTCTCTCTAGCTAGGGTTTAGGAAATTCGTATGAAGTTGAGAGTGACGGTTTTAAGGTCTTTATATAGGCCTAAAATTGATGAAAATAGCCCCAGGGCCAAAGTATACTTAGGTTATAACCAAATCGGGTCCATTTCGATCCAACGGAGCACTTCTGGTGGTCCCTTTTCCACATGCGATCGGACTTAAGCTCCCTGACCATGGATCTAGGTCAGGCTGAGTTTTTGTAGCGATCAGATTTACAGATCGCTCATGACGGACCAATCTCAATTCAACAGTCACCGAAACTCGATCAGGTCCACCGGCACTATGACATGCCTGGACCATCTTCCCTGATCTGAGCGTAAATTTGGGTCAGAATCCAACGGCCATATTGCTTAAAATCGACGCACAAGTGACATGACTTAGATTTCATAAATTTATATCTAATTTCTCACCTTTCTCACACTCTTCACTCTGGACTCAAGCAAATCGTCTCAGGACATCATCTGGACTTGATTTTTGAGGTGATTGTCAAGCCCAACAAGGTGATCATAATTGCTTAAGATCATCGCTATCGAACTTTCGATGCGCGGTCCAAGTCCGATACAAAGTTTCCAAGTACTTCCGAGAGCAACTGGATTTAGCGTTGAATCCTAGATTTCAGGGTGACATAGCGCTAACGATTCTACAGGTTTTGAGTCTTACAGATCAAATTTAAAGTGATTGGTGCTAATTTCACAAGTAATCGAGTTTATCGCTAGTTAACCCACATTTAACTTCTAAAGAGTTTGAGGTAGTACTCGGGTCTTTGCACGAAATTTTTCGGGTCATTACACTACTATCCACCCAATGAAATACTTGCAACCTATATATTTGCATGACATCCAACCTTCTAATAGGTTGGCTCCATCATGAGGATAGACCTGTATAAAAATCAGTCCATACACTTATTAGGTAGGACAGACCATAATAACAATGGTGAGTTATTGATAAACAACTAAATATAATTAGTCATTTATTTTCAGGAATATAAGCTACAATAACTTCAATAATTCACTCCTGCTTGAACTGGGGAAGTTGGTGAGTCTGCGACTACTGTAAGTTCTGTTTTTCTTTCTTTATTCTATTTAATTATTCTTCTTAAGAATGCCATTTAAAGTGTTTGGAATTTCAAATTTGTCATGAGGTTTGGTGGTGATCAATATGTTATAGTTTTATTTATTTATTTATTCATTTATTTTCTCTAAGAAGGTTTCAAGTCCAATCAATTGGACCATAATTCATATATTTTTGATATTTTTGAAGGACTTTGTCAGCCCTCTTGAGAGGCTATGCATGCTGGCCTTCTTAGATGGTAACCCTCTTGAGAAGCTATGCATGCCAATCGTCGATCATACCTAATCATTAAGTGATCAAGTCCGAAATTCACAAATACAAAAATTTGAGCTGAACTATGATGGAACTGTGAAGCATTTTGGACTCAATATCGGGAGTCTAATCGAGAGTTACCTATGTAATTGCTATCCCAGGTATGGTTTTTGATTCTTCTCTTTTCTCATTTTCTCATTTAATGATGAAAGGAAAATATCTTTGTAAAGAAATCCCCAAAACATGTATTTTAAATTGTGATCAAGACTAGAAGTAAATCATGATTGCAATAGTGATTGCAATTGTGTTGGCTAGTAGCTGCTGATATTATCACTTAATAGTGATATTATCTTTATAAAGAAATCCCCAAAACATGTATTTTAAACTGTGATCAAGACTAGAAGTAAATCATGATTGCAATTGTGATTGCAATAGTCAGTCTGATATTATCTCTAAGTAATTTTCCAATGATATCGTGGGAGTGATTTGCATGAGGAGAGATTAAGGTCAACAACACAAATTTTCATTTATATATTTCTTCACAAAAGTGCATGTATTAGTAAAAGGAAAAATAAAATCACTTGAAGAAAGTATTCTCCAACCTTTGTAACCAAGCTTTAGATGCTTGTTTTAGATTATGGAGGACCTTTTTTGGTTTGCATGCATGCCTCAGCTTCATATGATCATAAAATTCCATAGGTTGATCATTATATATGATGAAACCCTACTCTTTCACAACAATGTGAGAATAACAACACTCCAGATATGCATATCCTTTATCTTTCTTGTACGTAGTTACATGTCGAATTTCTTCATTCTTTAATTCATTACACCTCCTTATAGGGAAACATTTAATGATGTGTACAGGTAAATTCATTTTTTCTTATTCCTTATATTGTTTCCTAGTCATATTTTTGCTGGTTTCAGAGTACAGGTAGCAATAGAAAGTGTTGGTCGATTGTGGCTTATAGACAAAGGGATGAGTAGCCAACAATACGAATATGGGAGGCCTTCCCCAGGTATCCAGATGCTTTTAGATATAATTATGTTGTTTTTAAATGTATTAGCTCGAAATTGATGGAGCAGACCTGGATGTGCGTTGGAGCTATCTGGATGTTGAGCGAGGGTCCTTGGAAGGTGGGAACCGCTGTTATGACCATGATGAAGCTGTCTATTTCTTATGAACAGCATTGGAGTGGCCTGGCCATTTGGACAGGCCATGTTTATGTATTTACTCGAAATTGATGGAGCATACCCGGATGTGCGTTGGAGCTATCCAGATGTTGAGCGGGGGTCCATGGAAGATGAAAATCGCTGTTATAACCATGATAAAGCTGTCCATTTCATATGGACAGCATTGGAAGGGCTTGGCCAATTGGAGCAGGCCGTGTTCATATCTGTATTTGCAGGGATCACACCATTAATCTATAACCTAAACCTATTCTCAAATCCTAAAACCTATAACTACAACCTAAACCTATAACCTAAACCTATAAACATTAACATAAACCTATAACCTAAACTCAATTCCTTAAACATTAACCTATGACCTAACCTAAACCTACACTTATAACCTAAACCTATTCTCAAATCACAAAACCTATAACCTAAACCTTAACCTAAACCTATAACCTATAACCTATAACGTATTCTCAAATCCCAAAACGTATAACTATAACCTAAACCTTAACCAAAAATCTACAACCTAACCTAAACCTATAACCTAGACCTAAACCTATAACCTTAACCTTAACTTAAACCTAAACCTAAACATAAACCTAAACCTAAACCTATAACCTATAAGCTAAACCTAAAACCTAAATGTATTCTTAAATCCCTAAACCTAAACCTACACCTAATCCTAATCTCAACTCCTTAACCTAAACCTAAACTTGAAAACCCAAACCTAAACCTGATCTCGAACCCGAACCCGATTTCTTAAACCTAAACCTTAACCTATTCTCAATTCCTTAAACCTATAGCTTATAACCTAAACCTAAACCTAAACCTATAACCTAAAACCTATAACCTAAATGTATTCTCAAATCCCTAAACCTAGACCTACACCTAATCATAATCTCAACTCCCTAACCTAAACTTAAACCTAAACCTAAACCTAAACTTAAAAATCGAAACCTAAACCTGATACTGAACCCGAACCCGATTTCCTAAACCTAAACCTTAACTTATTCTCAATTCCCTAAACCTATAGCTTATAACCGAAACCTAAATGTCACGCCCCAGACTCGGTAACCAGACTCATAAGGAACTCGATTGCCGGTTCTGACCGCAACAGCCTTCGTAGTACCCCATTCACGGCTCCTGAGGCAAGTTCCGATTCTGGGATCCTGCAAGGAGGATTTTCATAACAGTATAATCATTTCCAATACGAGCATATCCAAGATCACAACAAGTACATCTGAGAATAACAAAGGCACACATCACAAAATCCACTAAAAATTTAAACTTTTACATCATCCATAAGGTCTAAAAGGACATACATGAGAATAAAAGGAAAAGAGAGAGAAATCAGCAACACTGGAGTCCTCACTGCTCAACTCTACTCCACGCTTTGCTGCTACGGCGCCTACCTAGAGTCTCTTGCACGCATCAATCGTGCATAAGCTTATAGAAGCTTAGAGGGTGGTGTAAGTGTGTGACAATGGTGCACAGAAGAATAGTAGGAGGTATAAGGAGAGAAGCATGATCAATGAGCATGTCACTAACCTTACCAAGGCTTACCATGAACGCGATGCAATGAGTAATGGGTGCCATACCAAGGCTATGCATGAAGGGGGGCTTGTACAGCCAATGCTAATATGATGCAAGTAATGTGAGTGCTCATATCCAAACCATAAGTCAAGTACATTTCCAATCATAAGGAAATCACTGGGGTCCATTATACTGCTGAATGACTGCCGCTCTGCAGACCCCGCACAGTCAAATGAGCGTAAGAGACCTCACTAACCGCCTGTGGACAACCAATCACCAACAAGGCCTGAACGTAGTGGATCCATTTACGAGCTGGTTAGACTCAGCCTAGCAATACCTCCTCACACCAGGCAAGTAAGGCCACACCCCTATCCAACCGACTACACGACAGTGGGAGTCATGGTCTAATGGTATAAGGCCCTCGTGCGCTCATGTATTCCACCAGGTCACGGCGTTGGAGCAGATCCTTGGTACTATGGAAGTTTTAGAAATTTCACCCATGGGCATCCTATGCACCCGGTATGCTCAACTAATATTTTTGGTGTCCAGACATACGGCCATCCATGAATACCCCTGTGGAGGTAAGGCCCTGATGAAGTAAGGGCAGATATCCACAAGCTATGCAATGTCAGATGCATAAATCACACAATCACCCATGCATCAATCCCAAGCATCCATCTCTCGGGGAGATACCAACATGTCCTACATAATGGCACAACCATGGCCAATCACACCTCAACCAAGCATGCATATGATGTGTATGGGAGTGGGCCAAGAAAATGAATAGGGGTGCCAATGAGGTGAAGATGAACTTTCTACCTAACTATGAAGGGTATAAATACTTAACCAATTCCTCATAAGGAATACAATCTCTAGTGGGGGCCCATATACCTGGGGTAGCCCACGAGACTAAGGAGAACAATTGTATGGGCCTAAATAGATAAAACGGGCCTAGCAAGGGTCTATAGTGGACCTTTAACCACCCATAGAAGCCTATGGGCCTACCTCAGGGCCACTAATGTGGACATCCAACCACAATTAGTCCCCAAGAGGTAACTCATCTCTAATTGATCATGGATCAAGGCTCAAGGACCACACAACATCAGAAATAAGAAACGGGCAGCCATAGTCATACCACAAACACTCATGTTGGGCTTTAGAAAGGGCGGCCCAAGGCCTATTCAGAACATGGGTCCAAGGGAAACACACATAGCCCAACTCATAATTACCATTATGGGCCCATAGGGGAAAGGTTAGGGCTCAACATAAATGCCACTAATCCCATATATTGTGGTGGCCTAGTGGGCAGCCCATTGCTCAAACCACATGGGCAAATGTCATGCTCTTAGTCAAGTGAGTTGGGCCTACAACCCGGCCCAAGTATAAGGTTGATTTGGTGGGAAAATAAGGGCCCATCTTCTTATGTAATCCAGCCCAGTAACCCAACACAATAGTATGGTAAAATGGCCCAAGAGTTCAATGGGCCTATCTGGAAAGTTCCAACTCAATTGGGCCTAAAGAGTTCAACAACTAACTACATTCGTGGACCCAATTAAATTCAATTGTGATGGGCCTTAAAAGTACATTTATTAAGCCCAACATTTAAGGAACCAAAGGTATAAATTATTCCCTCTAAGATCTTCACAATGTGGTGGGCCTCACTCCTCAAAATTTCAGCCCAAAGGCCAAGCATAATTATAACATGTTGTTGTCCTAAATTTGGGCACTCCATTGGAGTGGGTCTAGGGCCTCTAAAACTCTGGAAATTGAGGGCCAAGGACCCTCATCATGCATAAAATGAGAGGAAACTCAAAAAGGTGGCCCACCATCAAATGAAATATTTTTGAATTATCATTTTATCAAGGCATATTGCTGGACTGCACAGCAGAAAATCTAGCAGTCCAACTATCTTGATCCATTCTTTTGGATGCCCAAATGAGGTCAGTTGGGGCTGAAATTTTACAGAGTGATACTCCCATAGATGGGCCACACGCCCACAAAATTTTAAATTTTTTGGACATCTATAACTATTTTAATTCATTTAAAGAAATCAATCTGTCCTGAAAATCGGACTAATCTGGACACCATGTTGTAATGGGCTGGTCCAGCCATCACTATGGTGTGTACAAGTGTCCATTGGCCTCAAAATTTTGTAGGTGGGTCCTAACATGGGTGGTCCACCTTCTTATAAATTTTTATAATTCTTACAAGTCCAAAACTATTTTAATAAATTTTGGAATTCTAACCTGTGCAGGGTGGATTGCTGCTGGAACAGTGCAGAAAATCCAGACTGTCCACCTCACTTGGACCACACCTTTGGGACCCTTATGAATGTCAGATGGTGCTAAATTTTAGGAGACATCAAGATAAAATCCCCAAATTTTAGAAAAGTCTATTTTGTGGTTATGAATAGTCCCCCAAACAGTCCCAAAATTTGGTCCAAAATCAACCAGAAATTGTCCAGAAAATTCTCGACAACAACATGTACTTGGATAAAATTAATTATATAAATTAAAAAAAAAGAGAAAATACTTTAAGAACTAGGTGCTATGGCCCTCCCTAGTAGGCCCCACAAATTTTCAAAACAAATCCCAAGGTTACCACACTTGCATGCATCAATAAAGGTCAGCAAATGGGACACCCAACCATAGTGTAGGTGGGTATGGATGTCCCACCCTAGCTGGACTTTTCTGGACTATCCAGGCCCACCAAGTGGACCATACACATCATCAAAAATCATAGGAAAGGTAGAAGAAGAGAAATAAAAATATTCCGGCCATTGGGAGAAGGCTTCGTCACTATTAAGCCTTCCCCAACACAATCACACCCATACATTGCATTTCCATCTACATTTCACCATAGATCTTCATCATGCATGATCTACACTTGAGATGAATGGATGAGATACCATCCCAACCATGATGCAAGGCTCTAGATGACCCATCAAGTTATGGAATGTGGAGAACCCTCCATGATGGGGTCCATCAAGAGGAAACCCCATGCATGGGACATGCATGCATAAGATGGACCATTTGGCCACATCCAAGGAATTGTGTAGAATTTTCACCATTGATTGGTGGGTCCTTCACTTTGCGAATAAAATAAGAAGAAGATCTACACTATGGAAAGGATATTGCATGGAATAAAGAAGCACCCACTTAAATATCTTTACCAAAACTTGGATCACCAAGCTCCAATGCTCTAAGGAACCAAGATAGATGGATGAAATGAGTTTTCAATGGATAGATTAAGAGGAAAAAGGAGGAGAAGGGGCTGGAGAATTTAGAAATTTTTGGAGGAATGTTACTGGGGAAGAAGAGAAGAGAGAGAGAGAAATGAGAGGGAAAGAGAGAAAAATCTCTTTTAAGCTAAGTAATCATGAGTTTATTACCTTAGATAGAGAAGAGAAATCATGGCAATAGGGAGTTAGAAACAATGTTGTAAGGTTAGTAGGCTTTTTAGGTTAGTGGGTGGTGTAGGGATAGGGCCTAGGTAGTACGTGTTGTAGTGTGTGTTGCAAACAGTGTAGTGTGTGTTGGAAATAGTTCCAAGAGATGAGACCTACCTAGAAATCCATGCACACCACTCCCAAGTGGGCCACATGATCATGATCAAAGGCTTAGAAAATGAAATGCACCCAACTTACGATCTACGCATTGGATGGACGCACAAGAAGCGTCGTTGGAACCGCAGCAATGATGTGGTCACGATGGCATAAGTCTCAACTCGATCTGAGTCGAGTCTTCAAGACTGGGCTCACGGATAACCGTAAACACTATCCAAGGGTCACGGGTCACCGGGATTCAACCGGTAGGACCATAGGATTAAGATGGACGGAATGCATACTCACACACATACATGCACACATGCGAACTCGAGTCGGGTCTTACACTATACCTAAACCTAAACCTATATCTAAACCTATAACCTATAACCTAAACCTAAACCTAAACCTAAAACCTAATGTATTCTCAAATCCCTAAACCTAAACTTACACCAAATCCTAATCTCAACTCCCTAACCTAAACCTAAACCTAAACTTGAAAACCCAAACCTAAACCCAATCCCAAACACGAACCCGATTTCCTAAACATAAACCTTAACCTATTCTCAATTCCCTAAACTTATAGCTTATAACCGAAACCTAAACCTAAACCTAAACCTAAACCTAAACCTATAACCTATAACCTATAACATAAACGTAAACCTAAACATAAAACCTAATGTATTCTCAAATCCCTAAACCTAAACCTACACCTAATCCTAATCTCAACTCCCTAACCTAAACCTAAACCTAAACTTGAAAACCCAAACCTAAACCCAATCCCGAACCCGAACCCGATTTCCTAAACCTAAACCTAAACCTATTATCAATTCCCTAAAGCTATAGCTTATAACCTAAACCGAAACCTAAACCTAAACCTAAACCTATAACCTATAACCTAAACCTAAACCTAAAACCTTAATGTATTCTCAAATCCTTAAACCTAAACCTACAACTAAGCCTAATCTCAACTCCCTAACCTAAACCTAAACTTAAACTTGAAAACCCAAACCCAAACCCGATCCCGAACCCAAACCCGATTTCCTAAACCTAAACATTAACCTATTCTCAATTCCCTAAACCTATAGCTTATAACCTAAACCTTAACCTAAACGTAAACCTTAACCTAAAGCTAAACCTATAACCTATAACCTAAATCTAAACCTAAATCCTAAATGTATTCTCAAATCCCTAAGCCTAAACCTACACCAAATCCTAATCTCAACTCCCTAACCTAAACCTAAACCTAAACTTGAAAACCCAAACCTAAACCCGATCCCGATCCAGAACCCGATTTCTTAAACCTAAACCTTAACCAATTCTCAATTCCTTAAACCTTAACCTATAACCTAACCTAAACCTAAACCTATAACCTGCACTTATAACCTAAACCTATAACCTAAACATAAGCTTAAAACCTAAATCTAAACCTAAACCTAAACTTAAACCTATAACCTATAACCTAAACCTAAACCTAAAACCTAATGTATTCTCAAATCCCTAAACTTAAACCTACACCTAATCCTAATCTCAACTCCCTATCCTAAACCTAAACCTAAACTTGAAAACCCAAACCTAAACCCAATCCCGAACCCGACCCCGATTTCCTAAACCTAAACCTTAACCTATTCTCAATTCCCTAAATCTATAGCTTATAACCTAAACCTAAACCTAAATGTACCTTAACCTAAACCAAAACCTAAACCTAAACCTGAAAACTTAATGTATTCTCAAATCCTTAAACATAAACCTACAGCGAAGCCTAATCTCAACTCCCAACCTAAATCTACACTTGAACTTGAAAATCCAAACCGAAACCCGATCCCGAACCCGAACCCGATTTCTTAAACCTAAACATTAACCTATTCTCAATTCCCTAAACAGAAAGCTTATAACCTAAACCTTAACCTAAACCTAAACCTTAACCTATAACCTAAACCTAAACCTAAAACCTAAATGTATTCTCAAATCCCTAAACCTAAACCCACACCTAATCCTAATCTCAACTCCCTAAACTAAACCTAAACCTAAACCTAAACTGAAAAACCCGAACCTAAACCCGATCCCGAACCCGAACCCGATTAACTAAACCAAAATCTTAACCTATTCTCAATTCCCTAAACCTTAAGCTATAACCTACCCTAAACCTAAACCTATAACCTGCACATATAATCTAAACCTATAACCGAAACCTAAGCTTAAAACCTAAACCTAAAACCTAAACCTAAACCTATAACCTATAACCGAAACCTAAACCTAAACCTAAAACCTAATGTATTCTCAAATCCCTAAACCTAAACCTAAACCTACACCAAATCCTAATCTCAACTCCCTAACCTAAACTTGAAAACCCAAACCTAAACCCAATCCCGAACCCGAACCGGATTTCCTAAACCTAAACCTTAAGCTATTCTCAATTCCTTAAACCTATAGTTTATAACCTAAACTGAAACCTAAACCTAAACCTATACCTTAACCCAAACCTAAACGTAAACCTATAACCTATAACCTAAACCTAAACCTAAAACCTTATTGTATTCTGAAATCCTTAAACCTAAACATACAGCTAAGCCTAATCTCAACTCCCTAACCTAAACTTAAACTTAAACTTGAAAACCCAAACCCAAACCCGATCCCGAACCCGAACCCGAATTCCTAAACCTAAACATTAACCTATTCTCAACTCCCTAAACCTAAACCTATAACCTATAACCTAAAACCTAAAACCTAAACCTTAACCTAAAACCTAAATGAATTCTCAAATCCCTTAACCTAGACCTACACCTAATCCTAATCTCAACTCCCTAACCTAAAGTTAAACTTAAACCTAAACCTAAACTTGAAAACCCAAACCTAAAGTCGATCCCGAACCTGAACCCGAACCCGATTTTCTAAAGCTAAACCTTAACCTATTCTCAATTCCCTAAATCTTAACCTATAACCTAACCTAAACGTAAACCCATGATCTGCACTTACAACCTAAACCTATAACCTAAACCTAAGCCTAAAACCTAAACCTAAACCTAAAACCGAAATGTATCCTTAAACCTAAACCTACACCTAATCCTAATCTCAACTCCCTAACCTAAACTTAAACCTAAACTTGAAAACCCAAACCTAAACCCGATCTCGAACCCAAACCCGATTTCCTAAACCTAAACCTTAACCTATTCTCAATTCCCTAAACCTATTACTTATAACCTAAACATAAACCTAAACCTAAAACCTAATGTTTTCTCTAATCCCTAAACCTAAACCTACACCAAATCCTAATCTCAACTCCCTAACCTAAAACTAAACCTAAACTTGAAAACCCAAACCTAAACCCGATCTCGAACCTGAACCCGATTTCCTAAACCTAAATCTTAACCTATTCAAAATTCCCTAAACCTATACCTTACAACCTAAACCGAAACCTAAACCTAAACCTATATCTTAACCTAAACCTAAACGTAAACCTATAACCTATAACCTAAACCTAAACCTAAAACCTTAATGTATTCTCAAATCCGTAAACCTAAACCTACAGCTAAGCCTAATCTCAACTCCCTAACTTAAACCTAAACTTAAACTTGAAAACTCAAACCCAAACCCGATCCCGAACCCGAACCCGATTTCCTAAACCTAAACATTAACCTATTCTCAATTCCCTAAACCTATAGATTATAACCTAAACCTAAACCTAAACCTAAACCTTAACCTAAACCTAAACCTATAACCTATAACCTAAACCTAAACCTAGAGCCTAAATGGGTTCTCAAATCCCTAAACCTAAACCTACACGTAATCCTAATCTCAACTCCTTAACCTAAACCTAAATCAAAACTTGAAACCCAAACCTAAACTTGATACCGAACTCGAACCCGATTTCGTGAACCTAAACCTTAACCTATTCTCAATTCCCGAAACCTTAACCTATAACCTAACCTAAACCTAAACCTATAACCTGCACTTATAACCTAAACCTATAACCTAAACCTAAGCCTAAAACCTAAAACTATACCAAAAATTGAAATGTATCCTTAAACCTAAACCTACACCTAATCCTAATCTCAACTCCCTAACCTAAACTTAAACCTAAACTTGAAAACCCAAACCTAAACCCGATCTCGAACCCAAACCAAATTTTCGAAACCTAAACCTTAACCTATTCTCAATTCCCTAAACCTACTGCTTATAACCTAAGCCTAAACCTAAACCTAAAACTTAATGTATTCTCTAATCCCTAAACCTAAACCTACACCTAATCGTAATCTCAACTCCCTAACATAAACCTACACCTAATCCTAATCTCAACTCTTTAACCTAAATCTAAACCTAAACCTATAACCTATAACCTAAAACATAAACCGAAACCTAAAACCTAAATGTATTCTCAAATCCCTTAACCTAGACCTACACCTAATCCTAATCTCAACTCCCTAACATAAACTTAAACCTAAACCTAAACCTAAACTTGGAAACCCAAACTTAAACTCGATCCCGAACCCGAACCCGATTTCCTAAACCTAAACCGTAACCTATTCTCAATTTTCTAAACCTATAGCTTATAACTGAAACCTAAACCTAAACCTAAACCTACAACATATAACCTAAACCTAAACCTATACCTAAAACCTAATGTATTCTCAAATCCCTAAACCTAAACCTACACCTAATCCTAATCTCAACTCCCTAACCTAAACCTAAACCTAAACATGAAAACCTAAACCTAAACCCAATCCCAAACCTGAACCAGATTTCCTAAACCTAAACCTTAACCTATTATCAATTCCCTAAGCATATAACTTATAACCTAAACCAAAACCTAAACCTATATCTTAACCTAAACCTAAACCTAAACCTATAACCTATAACCTAAACCTAAACCTAAAACCTTAATGTATTCTCAAATCCTTAAACCAAAACCTACAGCTAAGCCTAATCTCAACTCCCTAACCTAAACCTAAACTTAAACTTGAAAACGCAAACCCAAACCCGATCCCGAACCCGAAGCTGATTTCCTACACCTAAACATTAATCTATTCTCAATACCCTAAACCTATAGTTTATAACCTAAACCTAAACCTAAACGTAAACCTTAACCTAAACCTAAACCTATAACCTATAACCTAAACCTAAACCCAAAACCTAAATGTATTCTCAAATTTCTAAACCTAAACCTACACCTAATCCTAATCTTAACTCCCTAACCTAAACCTAAACCTAAACTTGAAAACCCAAACTTAAACCGTATCCCGATCCCGAACCCGATTTTCTAAACCTAAACCTTAACCTGTTCTCAATTCCCTAAACCTTAACCTATAACCTAACCTAAACCTAAACCTATAACCTGCACTTATAACCTAAACCTATAACCTAAACCTAAGTCTAAAACCGAAACCTAAACCTAAACCTAAACTTAAACCTATAACCTATAACCTAAACCTAAACCTAAAACCTAATTTATTCTCAAATCCCTAGACCTAAACCTACACCTAATCCTGATCTCAACTCCCTAACCTAAACCTAATCTAAACTTGAAAACCCAAACCTAAACCCAATCCCGAACCCGAACCCAATTTCCTAAACTCAAAACTTAACCTAATATCAATTCCCTAAACCTATAGCTTATAACCTAAACCGAAACCTAAACATGTACCTTAACCTAAACCAAAACCTAAACCTATAACCTATATCCTAAACCTAAACCTGAAACCTTAATGTATTCTAAAATCCGTAAACCTAAACCTACAGCGAAGCATAATCTCAACTGCGTAACCTAAACCTAAACTTAAACTTGAAAATCCAAACCCAAACCCGATCCCGAACCCGAACCCGATTTTCTAAACCTAAACATTAACCTATTCTCAATTCCCTAAACGAAAAGCATATAACCTAAACCTAAACCTAAACCTAAACTTAAACCTATAACCTATAACCTAAACCTAAACCTAAAACCTAAATGTATTCTCAAATCCCTAAACCTAAACCTACACCTAATCCTAATCTCAACTCCCTAACCTAAACATAAACCTAAACTTGAAAATCCAAACCTAAACCCGATCCCGAACCCGAACCCGATTAACTAAACCTAAACCTTAACCTATTCTCAATTCCCTAAACCTTAACCTATAACCTAACTTAAACCTAAACCTATAACCTGCACATATAACCTAAACCTATAACCTAAAACCTAAACCTAAAACCTAAACCTAAACCTAAACCTAAACCTAAACTTAAAACCTAATGTATTCTGGAATCCCTAAACCTAAACCTACACCTAATCCCTATCTCAACACCCTAACCTAAACCTAAACCTAAACTTGAAAACACAAACCTAAACCCAATCCTGAACCCGAGCCCGATTTCCTAAACCTAAACCTTAACCTATTCTCAATTCCCTAAACCTATAGCTTATAAGCTAAACCGAAACCTAAACCTAAACCTATACCTTAACCTAAACCTAAACGTAAACCTATAACCTCTAACCTAAACCTAAACCTAAAACCTTAATGTATACTCAAATCCATAAACCTAAACCTACAGTTAAGCCTAATCTCAACTTCCTAAACTAAACCTAAACTTAAACTTGAAAACACAAACCCAAACCCGATCCCGAACCCGAACCCGAATTCCTAAACCTAAACATTAACCTATTCTCAATTCCCTAAACCTATATCTCATAACCTAAACCTAAACCTAAACCTAAACCTTAATCTAAACCTAAACCTATAACCGATAACCTAAACCTAAACCTAAAGCTTAAATGGAGTCTCAAATCCCTAAACCTAAACCTGCACCTAATCCAAATCTCAACTCCCTAACCTAAACCTAAACCTAAACTTGAAACCAAAACCTAAACCTGATCCCGAACCCGAACCCGATTTCCTAAACCTAAACCTTATCCTATTCTCAATTCCCTAAACCTTAACTTATAACCTAACCTAACCCTAAACCTACAACCTACACTTATAACCTAAACGTATAACCTAAACTTAAGCCTTAAACCTAAACCTAAACCTAAACCGAAATGTATCCTTAAACCTAAACCTACACCTAATCCTAATCTCAACTCCCTAACCTAAACTTAAACCTAAACTTGAAAACCAAAACCCAAACCTAAACCCGATCTCGAACCCAAACCCAATTTCCTGAACCTAAACCTTAACCTATTCTCAATTCTCTAAACCTATTGCTTATAACCTAAGCCTAAACCTAAACCTAAAACCTAATGTATTCTCTAATCCCTAAACCTAAACCTACACCTAATCCTAATCTCAACTCCCTAACCTAAACCTAAACCTAACCTTGAAAACCCAAACCTAAACCCGATCCCAAACCCGAACCCGAATTCCGAAACCTAAACCTTAACTTATTCTCAATTCCCTAAACCTATAGCTTATAACCAAAACCTAAACCTTAACCTAAACAAAAACCTAGACTTAAACCTATAACCTATAACCTAAACCTAAAACCTAGATGTATTCCCAAATCCCTAAACCTAAACCTACACCTAATCCTAATCTCAACTCCCTAACCTAAACCTACACCTAATCCTAATCTCAATTCTTTAACCTAAACCTAAACCTAAACCTATAACCTATAACCTATAACCTAAACCTAAACCTAAAACTTAAATGTATTCTCAAATCCCTTAACCTAGACCTACACCTAATCTTAATCTCAACTCCCTAACTTAAACTTAAACCTAAACCTAAACCGAAACTTGAAAAGCCAAACTTAAACCCGATCCCGAACCTGAACCCGATTTCCTAAACCAAAACCTTAACCTATTCTCAATTCCCTAAACCTATAGCTTATAACTGAAACCTAAACCTAAACCTAAACCTATACCTAAAACCTAATCTATTCTCAAATCCCTAAACCTAAACCTACACCTAATCCTAATCTCAACTCCATAACCTAAACCTAAACCTAAACTTGAAAACCCAAACCTAAACCCAATCCCGAACCCGAACCCGATTTCCTAAACCTAAATCTTAACCTATTATCAATTCCCTAAACATATAGCTTATAACCTAAACCGAAACCTAAACCTATACCGTAACCTAAACCTAAACCTAAACCTATAACCTATAACCTAAACCTAAACCTAAAACCTTAATGTATTCTTAAATCCTTAAGCCTAAACCTATAGCTAAGCCTAATCTCAACTCCCTAACCTAAACCTAAACTTAAACTTGAAAACCTAAACCCAACCCGATCCCGAATCCGAACCCGAATTCCTAAACCTAAACATTAACCTATTTTCAATTCCCTAAACCTATAGCATATAACCTAAACCTAAACCTAAACCTAAACCTCAACCTAAACCTAAACCTATAACCTATAACCTAAACCTAAACATAAAACCTAAATGTATTCCCAAATCCCTAAATATAAACCTACACCTAATCCAAATCTTAGCTCCCTAACCTAAACCTAAACCTAAACTTGAAAACCCAAACCTAAACCCGATCCCGAACCCGAACCCGATTTCTTAAACCTAATCCTTAACCTATTCTCAATTCCCTAAACCTTAACCTATAACCTAACCTAAACCTAAGCCTATAACCTGCACTTATAACCTAAACCTAAAACCTAAACAAAAGCCTAAAACCAAAACCTAAACCTAAACCAATAACCTATAACCTAAACCTAAACCTAAAACCTAATGTATTCTAAAATCCCTAAACCGAAACCTACACCTAATCCTAATCTCAACTCCTAACCTAAACCTAAACCTAAACTTGAAAACCTAAACCTAAACCCGATCCCGAACCAGAACTCGATTTCCTAAACCTAAACCTTAACCTATTATCAATTCCCTAAAACCATAGCTTATAACCTAAACCGAAACCTAAACCTACACCTTAACCTAAACCTAAACCTAAACCTATAACCTAAAACCTAAACCTAAACCTAAAACCTTAATGTATTCTCAAATCCTTAAATGTAAACCTACAGCAAAGCCTAATCTCAACTCCCTAACCTAAACCTAAACTTAAACTTGAAAATCTAAACCCAAACCCGATCTCGAACTCGAACCCGATTTCCTATACCTAAACATTAACCTATTCTCAATTCCCTAAACCTATAGCTTATCACCTAAACCTAAACCTAAACCTAAACCTTAACCTAAACCTAAACCTAAAACCTATAATATAATCCTAAACCTAAAACCTGAATGTATTCTCAAATCCCTAAACCGAAACCTGCACATAATCCTAATCTTAACTCCCTAACCTAAATTTAAACCTAAACTTGAAAACCCAAACCTAAACCTGATCCCGAACCCTAACCCGATTTCCTAAACCTAAACCTTAACCTATTCTCAAATCCCTAAACCTTAACCAATAACCTAACCTAAACCTAAACCTATAACCTGCACTTATAACCTAAACCTATATCCCAAACCTAAGCCTAAAACCTAAACCTAAAACCTACACCTAAACCTATAACCTATAACCTAAACCTAAACCTAAACCTAAAACCTAAAGTATTCTCAAATCCTTAAACTTAAACCTACACCTAAACCTAATCTCAACTCCCTAACCTAAACCTAAACCTAAATTTGAAAACCCAAACTTAAACCCAATTCCGAACCCGAACCCGATTTCCTAAACCTAAACCTTAACCTATTCTCAATTCCCTAAACCAATACCTTATAACCTAAACCGAAACCTAAACCTAAACCTATACCTTAACCTAAACCTAAACGTAAACCTATAACCTATAACCTAAACCTAAACCTAAAACCTTAATGTATTCTCAAATCCTTAAACCTAAACCTACAGCTAAGCCTAATCACAACTCCTTAACCTAAACCTAAACTTAAACTTGAAAACCCAAACCCAAACAAGTTCCCGAACCCGAACCTGAATTCCTAAACCTAAACATTAACCTATTCTCAATTCCCTAAACCTATAGCTTATAACTTAAACCTAAACCCAAACGTAAACCTTAACCTAAACCTAAACCCATAACCTATAACCTAAACCTAAACCTAAAGCCTAAATGTATTCTCAAATCCCTAAACCTAAACACACTCCTAATCCTAAGCTCAACTCCCTAAGAAAAACCTAAACCTCTACTTGAAAACCCAAACCTAAATCTGATCCCAAACCCGAACCCGATTTCCTAAACCTAAACCTTAACCTATTCTCCATTACCGAAACCTTAACCTATAACCTGACCTAAACCTAAACCTATAACCTGCACTTATAACCTAAACCTATAACCTAAACCTAAAACCAATGTATATCCTTAAACCTAAACCTACACCTAATCCTAATCTCAACTCCCTAACCTAAACTTAAACCTAAACTTGAAAACCCAAACCTAAACCAGATCCTGAACCCGAACCCGATTTCCTAAACCTAAACCTTAACCTATTCTCAATTCCCTAAACCTAAACCTAAAACCTAATGTATTCTTTAATCCCTAAACCTAAACCTACACCTAATCCTAATCTCAACTCCCTAACCTAAACCTAAACCTAAACTTGAAAACCCAAACCTAAACCCGATCCTGAACCCGAACCCGATTTCCTAAACCTAAACCTTAACCTATTCTCAATTCCCTAAACCTATAGCTTATAACCGAAACCTAAACCTAAACCTATAACCTATAACCTAAACCTAAAACCTAAATGTATCTCAAATCCCTAAACCTAAACCTGCACCTAATCCTAATCTCAACTCCCTAACCTAAACCTAAACCTAAACTTGAAAACCCAAACCTAAACCCGATCCCAAACCCGAACCCGATTTCCTAAACCTAAACCTTAACCTATTCTCAATTCCCTAAACCTATAGCTTATAACCGAAACCTAAACCTTAACCTAAAAATAAACCTAAACCTAAACCTATAACCTATAACCTAAACCTAAAACCTAAATGTATTCTCAAATCCCTAAACCTAAACCTACACCTAATCCTAATCTCAACTCCCTAACCTAAACCTACACCTAATCCTAATCTCAACTCTCTAACCTAAACCTAAACCTAAACCTATAACCTATAACCTAAAACCTAAACCTAAACCTAAAACCTAAATGTATTCTCAAATCCCTTAACCTAGACCTACACATAATCCTAATCTTAACTCCCTAACCTAAACTTAAACCTAAACCTAAACTGAAACTTGAAAACCCAAACTTAAACCCGATCCCGAACCCGAACCCGATTTCCTAAACCTAAACCTTAACCTATTCTCAATTCCCTAAACCTATAGCTTATAACTGAAACCTAAACCTAAACTTAAACCTAAACCTATAACCTAAACCTAAAACCTAATGTATTCTCAAATCCCTAAACCTAAACCTACACCTAATCCTAATCTCAACTCCCTAACCTAAACCTAAACCTAAACTTGAAAACCCAAACCTAAATCCAATCCCAAACCCGAGCCCGATTTCCTAAACCTAAACCTAAACCTTAACCTATTCTCAATTCCCTAAACCTATAGCTTATAACCTAAACCTAAACCTAAACTTATAACTTATAACCTAAACCTAAACCTAAACTAAAACCTAATGTATTCTCAAATCCCTAAACCTAAGCCTACACCTAATCCTAATCTTAACTCCCTAACATAAACCTAAACCTAAACTTGAAAACCCAAACCTAAACCCAATCCTGACCCCGAACCCGATTTCCTAAACCTAAACCTTAACCTATTCTTAATTCCCTAAACATATAGCTTATAACCTAAACCGAAACCTGTGAGACCCGACCAGAGTTCCCAGGTGTGCATATGTGTGTGTGAGTATGCATTCCGTCCATCTTGATCCCGCGATCCTACCGGTCGAATCCCGGCGACCTGTAACCCTTGGATAGTGTTTGCGGTCATCCGTGAGCCCAGTCGTGAAGACCCGACTCGGATCGAGTTGAGACCTATGTCATTGTGACCGCATCGTCGCCGCGGTTCCAATGATGCGTCTTGTGTGTCCATCCGATGTATGGATCATAAGTTATGTGCATCTCATTTGTAGCCTTTGAGCATGATCTTATGGCCCACCTAGTGTGGAGGGCACATTTTTCAAGGTGGCCACCCTCTTTTGTACAAATTCCAACACACACTACCCATACACTACCTAAACCCCCAAATCCTACACCACCCACCACCCACACACTACCCATCCCTACTCTAGCCTAGCAACATAGTTTATATCACCATAGGCTATGATGATTTTTCTCTTATCTAGGAGAGAGAGTGATGATTACTTTTTCTCTCTCTCTTTTCTAGCAATTTCCATACTCTCCCTCTCATTTTCTCTCTACTCTCTTCTCTCTTTCTTTCTCTCTTAGAAAAAAATTCAGCCCCATTTTCCCTCTTCTCCAGCCCCTTCTCCCTCAAATCCCCTCCCATCTAACCTTCAATAATCCATCTCACCCATTGAAACATGTCCCTTGGAGCATAAAGAGAAGATTGATGTAATTTTGGAGAAGGATCCATTAAGGTGGGTGATTATAATTTTTAATCTTGTTTTCTACCCTTTGATCTTATTTTTCTTCCTAGATGGATCATGTGGGACCCACCAATCCATGGTGGGGATCCCATTTGATCCCATGGATGTGGCCCTTTGGCCCATCCTACATACATGTCATGATCCATGATGGGGCCATTCTCCATGGACCCCATCATGATGTATTTAATGATCCACTCCATCTTAAGGTCATCTAGACCCTAAGGATCATGTTGGGATGATATCCCAACCATCCATAACAATTATAGATCATGCATGTAGTGATTTTATGTTGCATGTACAATCAATGTAGTTGTATGGGTATGATTCACTCTTGGGAGGGCCCACTAGTGGCGGGGTCCTACCCCCATGGCCGGATTACTCTCTTTCCTTCTTCTCTTTTCTCTGATGTATGGATGATAATGTGTGTGTAGCCCATTTAGTGGG